>NW_027467251.1:10000-47500 GCF_046128005.1 Genypterus blacodes
GGACACGCCCCTCTGCCTGCGCTGAGGGAGAGCGATGAGAAGCAGCAGAGCGGCGTCCAATAAAAGATGCATGCGTCCGTCTGCGGGCTAACGAGCGCAGGAAGCTCTCAGCTGGGAGAGAAGGAAGTCAATTATTGAGGAGTCGCTGGGCGTCACGGTGTGACAGAGCAAACAAACACGGGCTAATCACGGCGCTCTGAGGACGCCGCGCTCAACACGGCTCACATCAATTATTACTCAGGCCTGGTGGCGGCGGCACCGGGCCGACTGACGGGGAAACCGTGCGTCTGATAATCGCTCCGGCTGAGGGAGGAGCAGGATCTTTAATCATTAAAGCAGAAATCAATCCTGAGGCGGAGCAGGGAGTCTCCGCCTCCTCCAGCCTCACACAGGACGACCAGCAGGGGGCGGAGAGGAGCAGGACCTCACCTCACAGGTCACACACTCACAGGTCACACACTCACAGGTCACACACTCACGGGTCACACACTCAGAGGTCACACACTCAGAGGTCAGGACGCTCGCCTGACAGACAGAAAGCTGCAGGTTCAAAGCCCAGATCCTCCCTGTGGAACGTTCAACTGGAAGAGAGACGCACAACTTACATCTGCAATCAAGACAGGAAGCATGAAGACGCTCTTCCTGTTGGTTTTTCCCTCAGTCGCCCCCAGCAGAGGCGTTCATGTTGACTTGATTGTGTGTGATCCTCTCTCACTTTAGCTAAAAGCTCATTCGGTTCAGGACTGAAACAAGCTCCGCCCCTCAACCCACAGAGCCAGCAGATGTTTGATGGTTTGCCGCTCCTGAGAGCTTCACTGTGAGCGCTCTGAACCCCGACGTGTCCCTGAACCCAACACGCAGCCTCACACCGACACAGGCAGATACTGAAGCAATTAGACGGCGCTAGATGAAATCATCCCCGCTCTAATGTTGCTGCTCTCCCTGGTGGAGCGGCGCCGGCCCCTCTGCAGTAATCCAGCATTAATAGGCTGAGTTCATCCAGAGTGTCAGGAGCAGCCAACAGCTCCGTCTGACAGCTAACCCACTTCCAAAAAGCAGCGGATAATGAAGCTCACACACCAAAGTGCTAAGTGAGGCGCTGCAGCGCTGCCAGATAAACAAATAACCTTCCTGCTTTCTTCTAATTACTGCTCTGGGTTCAGGGAAACTCTGGTTCTTCATGTTTACAAGTGTTCAGTGTGTGAGGGAGCAGAGTCAGGCTCAGCTCCTGCCATCTGCATCCAACACACTGTGTTCAGCTTTTAACCCTAAAGGCAACGTTTACTCTGTCTGCTTCCTTCTTCTTCTTCTACTGAGCTCAAGCTCCTCCAACAGGGAGGGACTTCCTCTGGGCGAGGACAGTAACTATCCCCTTCCTATCACCTCACTTTGCTGAGTGCTACAGCGCCACTCAGTGGACAGTCTGAGTCAGAGCTTATATAAATGTGGTCAATCCTCTGTGTGTGGGTGTGTGTGTGTGTGTGTGTGTGTGTGTGTGTGTGTGTGTGTGTGTGTGTGTGTGTGTGTGTGTGAATTTCTAAATCGGCTTCATGGTGAAGGATGAAGATGAGGTGAAGATGAATGAGCGGCGGGGTCACTGAGGCATTATGGGTCATCACTCTCCTCTGAAGCTGAAGCTCTGGGAGAAGATGGAGTCTCAGAAACATGAGTGTTGTTATTTGTGTTGTTTGCTCCAGTATGAAGAAGCAAATGTAATAAGAGAGCGGCTCCTCACAGAGCGGTAAAGCTTCCTGCACCTCTGCACCTCAGGTACTTGAATACTTTGCTTAATGGACGTTTGGACAGAAAGATCACACACCAGGGACTTCCTGTCTGGAGTCTGGAGCTCAAACTCAAATAAACACTTCAGATACTACGATTACAAACATGAAGACATCAGGACATCTGTGAGTCAGAGAGAAGACATCAGGACATCTGTGAGTCAGAGAGAAGACATCAGGACATCTGTGAGTCAGAGAGAAGACATCTGTGAGTCAGAGAGTAGACATCAGGACATCTGTGAGTCAGAGAGAAGACATCAGGACATCTGTGAGTCAGAGAGAAGACATCTGTGAGTTAGAGAGAAGACATCTGTGAGTCAGAGAGTAGACATCAGGGAGTCAGAGAGAAGACATCAGGACATCTGTGAGTCAGAGAGAAGACATCAGTGAGTCAGAGCGAAGATATCAGGACATCTGTGAGTCAGAGAGAAGACATCAGTGAGTCAGAGAGAAGACATCAGTGAGTCACAGAGAAGACATCAGTGAGTCAGAGAGAAGACATCAGTGAGTCAGAGAGAAGACATCAGTGAGTCACAGAGAAGACATCTGTGAGTCAGAGAGAAGACATCAGTGAGTCACAGAGAAGACATCAGTGAGTCAGAGAGAAGACATCAGTGAGTCAGAGAGAAGACATCTGTGAGTCAGAGAGATGTTAGTGAATCAGTTGAGTGATGAAGATGAGACGTAAACATAGAGCAGCTCTCCACCTGCTCCTGTCTCTCCTTCTCTTCCTGCTCCTCTGCAGGATCATCTCCTCTTCTTCTTCATGTATATTCAGTCTGACACTGATCAGCTGTGATGGTTCACACAGAGGTCAGAGGCTGTGACCTTCAAGAAGACGTTCGACTCCAGCGTCTGCAGGCAGCAGAGAGATGTTCTCCTCCTGTGGTCAGTGATGAAGATCTGATCCTCCACCAGGAGACCAAACATGATGACGTCAGACTGAAGGAAGTTTAGCTGTCTGATTGTAAGATGTCAGTGTGAGCGATGGAGTCTCATACAGAGAGGAAGAGCATGAAGAAGAGGAGGCCTCTCTGCTCTCTGCTCTCCTCTGGGACCTGCAGGCTTTATTAGCTCTGTTTGGACATCTGAGCTCTCAGGATGAAGGAACGTCTCCAATTTAGAAGAGTTATCTGGTGTCCAGCTCAGTTTGGAGACGGTGAACGGAGACACTGAGGGTGGAGACACAGCAGTGTGTGTGTCTGTGTGTGTGACCGTAACACACACACAGACACACACACTGGACCAGAGACAAACTGAAGCCGCCTTTAACCTGGAGACTTCCTGTCCTCAGCTTTATTTGTCTTATTCTCTGGTGGTTGTGTTGTTGTTGTGTTGTGGATCTTTGGGTCAGACTTTGCTCGATGACGCCGTCAGGATGAGTTTGATATGATGTGTGTGTTCATAGAGCCAATACATCATCCTGTGTGTGTGTGTGTGTGTGTGTGTGTGTGTGTGTGTGTGTGTGTGTGTGTGTTGATGAAACTTCACTTTGCTTTCTCCCGTATGTGTTTTGGTTTCTTTTGCAGCTTTTCGTGTAAAACTTTGTTCCCTTCCTTGATTGGATTAGGGTTACTAAGGGAACAATGTGATGCTTCAGAACACACACACACACACACACACACACACACACACACACACACACACACACTGAGAGCAGGAGAGCAGCATCAACCCCAGGAGCCAGAGCTGCGTCACAGCTGACAGAGGCGTGACGCTCTTCCTCCCTCATATTGACTCAGTTAAACCTCGGCTCCTCCTTCAGTTCTTCAGGTCGGCACATCGCCGAGCGTTCGTCTGCGTCTCACGTTGTAAAGAACTCGTTTGTGTCGTGGTGTTTAAGTGTAACGCCTCACTCGCTGCACAAATCTGCCACAGGCCTCAAACGTCAACGCTCCTCCAGCATGAAGAGGGGAAAAGCAAATGACACACACACACACACACACACACGGCGAGGCGAGGCGAGGCGACGCAGTCACGCCACATCACCCCGTCCGCTCGGTGCAGCAGATGAAATTGTATTGTTACACGGCGACACGCTGAGCGGCGCTCCGTTCATTGTTCCTCTCTCAAACTTCCCGTCTGACTCTAAATGAAGCCCAGATTCGCCATGAAGGCCTCATTTGTCACGCCGACGATGTCGTCTGTCGGCGGGCGGCGAGTCTACGAGAGAAGACAGCTGTGTGATTAAAAGTCTCACACGCTCTGGCAGTGTAAAGTACTGTGGGGCAGACAGCTGATTATAGAATTCTCTGTCATGTCTGAGGAATAAACTTATCACAGTAATTCTCTTCCCCATCTTCACATCCACTCACTTCGCCTGCAGCGCGTCAGGAAACTTCAGATGGAGATGAAACGAGGAGGAAAGAAAGAAGTTGTGTCTCAGATATGAGAGTCTCTCTAATCAGCTGAGCACACAGAGGTCACACAGAGGTCACAGAGAGGTCGTATACGCCCACACGGCCGCTCTGAGCCGCTCTGCAGCAAACTGTCTGTCCCTGCAGCAGACAGACAGGCAGACAGACAGACAGGCAGGCAGGCAGGCAGGCAGGCAGGCAGGCAGGCAGGCAAACAGACAGACAGACAGACAGACAGACAGACAGACAGACAGACAGACAGACAGGCAGGCAGGCAGGCAGGCAGGCAAACAGACAGACAGACTGACAGACAGACAGACAGACAGACAGACAGACAGACAGACAGACAGACAGGCAGACAGACAGACAGGCAGGCAGGCAGGCAGGCAGGCAAACAGACAGACAGACAGACAGACAGACAGACAGACAGATAGACAGACAGACAGACTGAAGCAGTCCCACATCAGCGTCACATTCAGGGCCGAGCGCCGTGTTTACCTGCTGAGGTGATGAGAGCAGATAGTCTGTGAGTTTTATTGCTGCTCACACACAACCTGACTGTGAACTCTTCAGACGGTCCCTGGTGGGCGAGGGGGCGGGGTTAGGGAACGCTGCTGCAGGATTCTGCTCCCATCAAAGCTGGGAAGGTCCAGCTTTGACCCATAATGCCACACTGTGACGCTCTCTGTCTCTTTGTCAGCCCTTCCTCCTCCTCCCCCTCCTCTTCCTCTCTCGTCTCCCTCCCAGTGTTGTGGCTCCCGTCGCTCTGGCCCGCTGTAATTGAGCGGCTCTGCTGCTCTGTTTCATTCCCAGCGTAACGCGGCCGCCCCCCCGGGGCGACTTCAGAGCCGGAGGAGAGTCAGGGTGGGATTGAGACGGCGGGGGGCGGAGCCTCCCGCAGGCACGGGGCGGCGGCGTGTTTAGATAACATCCTGTCTGAAAGCCTTTGTGTCAAAACGCTGTGTTTAGTTCTGCGTCTCATCAGGGACACGATCTGTACCTGAACCTCCACACGGCCTGGGCCTCCTGAAGCACAGGTAGAATGAATACCTCAGGACAGAAGCTCTGAGTTATCTGAGTCGTACCTGTGAGCCAAACTACACCTCTAACTAATACCTTAAAGAAGAAGAAGAAGAAGAAGAAGAAGTCCAGTGTTCTGTGTGTACCTGTTCACCATCTGCTCTCACTCAGGGGCCTCCTGCTGTCCGGTGCAGATGTCCATCCTGACAGAGACATGCTGGTCCTGATCTGAGAGCTTTACTGTCCCTCTGTGAGCACAGAGACATCAACACGCCTCGTCTGCACACGCTGCACACGCTAGCAGCCACCTGCCTTCACCAACACGCCTCAATCATGAGATGGATTTATGGATTTGAGGGGAAATACAAACTAGGTCAGATGAGACAAACCTGCTTGATGTCTTTCATTGAGCTTGGTGCTGATTTAAACTTCATCCTGCTCCTTCTTCTTTATCCTCTTCTGTCTCCAGTTCCTATCTTTGAATCCTGGTAACCTTTGACCTTGTCTTGACCTCTTCTGATGGCCCTGAGGCGGCTGTGACCTGAGCACCATGAGGATGAGTGTGTGCTACAGTGCTGAGCGGGGGGGGGGGGGGGGGGGGGGGGGACTCTGCAGGACCTTCCCAGCTTTGATGGGAGCAGAATCCTGCAGCAGCGTTCCCTAACCCCGCCCCCTCGCCCACCAGGGACCGTCTGAAGAGTTCACAGTCAGGTTGTGTGTGAGCAGCCATTAAAGATCCAGCTGAGTCTGGGTTATGGTTCCAGAGACGTCCGCTCGGTCTCCAGGCCATCTTTCTCCAGAGCTTCAGCCTCTGGTCAGCTGTGTTTACAGGAATCAGCAGCATCAGTCGCCTGCAGACGGCCGATTGAATCTTTGCCCCCTGCAGCTCTGCAAATGACCGTGTAACGCCACCGCTGCTCTCTGATGTGATCAGGAAGATTTCTCCTCCACGCTCTTAATAGGGACGGCGATGCCTGTGGATTAGATTACCTCATCACATCTTAGCTCCACTCTGCTGTGCCTGGTATTAAAGCAGAGCAGGGAAGCTTGACTGAACGAGCCTTCATAAAGACACGCTCACTTTATGAGATCAAATATTATGAGGCGTTCAGGCAAACCAGGAGACTTTACAGCTCTGAATAAGGCCTTTAACCTGACGCTGGGCTCATATCTGCTCCCTGTCCTCATCAATCACCTCCACAACTAACTTTAAACAGTTTGACATGAAAACAGAGCAAACGTAGCAGCGCTCCTCCAATAATGACTTCATCAGCAGCAGAGGAGGAGGAGAAGCTGAGTTGCAGCCATTAGTGCTCCGCTCTGAACCACATGGTATAAATGTAGGCGTGTCTCACAGGAGGTCACTCAGGCTGCTCTAACTGCTCTCAAAGGTCAAGCGGGGTCAAATCTGACCTGCACGCTGCCTCAGGGTCGTGTGCGGTCGTGACCTGGGTGCTGCTGCGTCGTGATTGGCTGTAAGGAGGCCAGTCAACACCAACGCTCCACTTAGATAGAGTTACAACTCCTGACTCAAGATGACTTCATTACGAAGAGGGGGCGGAGCCTGTGAAACATGTATGTAACATGTTTGTAACATGTACGCGTGACGGTCGGCTGGACTTCCACTTGATGGGACGTATTACCATTCAATTCAACTTAATTGATCCAGTCAGTCAGTGTCAGTGTGACATCATCATGAGTCCCTGCTGTCTGTCACATCCTGCTGAAGCCTCCAGGAAACTCCAGCCTCAGAGCTTCAGAGAGAGAGGACACACACACACACACACACACACACACACACACACACGCCTGGTCTAGACGCCGTCTCCGGTGGCAACCAGGAGACAAAGCAGCAGCAGATCTGTATGGGCTTGGTTCCTGCCGGAGGGTCCAAACAGGAATCAATGAACAAAACAAACGGGTCTTTACAGCGTCGCTGGGCTGAATCCTTCAGGTCAATCGCTCAATAGAACAACTCAGGGACGCCGCAGGCTCATTTAGATTCATTCACTTCCACAATATTCCTAAAGTTTCTGTCTTAACGAGCAGCAGCTCCGTGCTTCAGGACCGCTTCAGCTTCAAGATGATGGAAGACTGCAGTTCACTTCCATCTGTCAGCGTTGTTGAGCTGTGAGGACATGACATCATCACGTGTGTGTGTGTGTGTGTGTGTGTGTCGCCTGTTGAACAGCTGATCAGACGTGTCGCTGGTTTCAGTTTGCTGTTGTTGTTCAGCTAGGAAATCATTGTAATTATTTTAAATGGTGAATTAATTCAATCAATCAGTTGTCCTGGGGGCGGAGCTCTCTGATGAACCTGCTGTGTGTTTACTGTGTGAAGCTTCAGGAGTGTTGCCATGGTTACCTGAAGTTGAGTAAAGCTCGGTGCACCTGTCGACTGTTGTTTGATGTAGGCTGATGGTCGTAGCAAACTGCTGCCAGCCAATCAGAGGGCAGCACTCCAGTCTGAAGTATTGATCAGCTGAGAGTCAAACTGCCTCAAACAAGAAATGACATCAAGAAACACAGCGGACAGGAACTCATCTGAGACCATTTATTCTTTTTGTTCCCAACTGAACGTGACAAAGACCAAAGACAGAAATCAGCTGATTCATATCAACAATCCCACACACACACACACACACACACACACACACACACAAACACACACACACAGACTACAGCCATGAATGGAAGGCCTCTGGGGTGTCTGGTTTCTTCCTCAGAGCTCCACAGTGAACTTGTCTCCCATCATCAGAGAGGAGCAGAGCAGGAGGAGCTCTGTCAGGATCCACTCTCACCTCCACTGCAAACTGCCGGATCGTCTGCAGCTTCACCTTCTGCAGCTCCTTACTGATGGTCTCCTTCAGCTCAGCCACGGCTTTCTGCAGGCTCTCCTCCGGTGACCTTTGATGGACTCTGACCTGTGTCCAGTTCTTGATGGGAGGAGAAGTGCTGAGGGATGAGAGGCTTTGGAGGAAGAGGAGGTGGTCTTCAGAACATGAGAGCTTCTTCAGCCCAGCAGCTCTGTCCTTCAGCTCAGAGAGGACCTGCTGCAGCTCTTTGGTGAAGCCTTCAGCCTGTTTCTCTGTGCTCCTCTGCTTGTCCTCCAAGGTCTTCATGAAGTTGGCCTGGATATTCTCCACACATTGCTTCAGAGCGGTGAAGACCTGAACTCCGTCTGCTTTCTTTCTGTCTGCAGCTTCCCTGCTGAGCTTTGCAGAATGTTTCATCTTCTCCATCTTCAGCAGTGTCTGCTGGATCTTCTGCTTAACTTCAGCTTCTGTCATCAGCACCTCAGCCTTCTTTTCCAGAGGAACAAACTCATGGTTCTTGTGGTCTCGATCAGGGCAGAGTGAGCACACACAGGTCCGGTCGGTCTTGCAGAAGAGCTCCAGAGGTTTCTTGTGCTTCTTACACATCTTGTCCTCAGGATGGATCAGCTGATGTGATGTCAGGCAGGACTTCACAGCTGCTGCTGGTTCCTCTGATCTTCTGCCGGCTTTGTTTTGAGCCGGCTGTCTGGAGTCAGCAACCATCTCAGTTATGAGCGTGTTCACGTGTAGCTCAGGTCTTGTGTGGAACATCTTCTTACACAGAGGACACACACACTGGACGGTCATGTCCCAGTGTTGCGTGATGCAGGTTTTGCAGAAGTTGTGTCCACATGGTATGGAGACTGGATGAGTGAAGACCTCCAGACAGATGGAGCACAGGAACTTCTCTTCAGACAGCAGACAGCTGGCAGCAGACATGTCTCCAGCCTGAGAACAAACCAGACAGTGAGGGAAAACATCTGACACAAACTGTTTACCAGGACTCTTGAAGCTCCGCAGTGATCAACGTACCATCTAATGAAGCTCCTGTCAGAGTGAAGCAGGAGGGGTCACTGCACTGCAGACTGTGGGACTCTGCAGCTTCTCTTATAGACAACAGTGTTCTCATCCAAACTAACAGAGCTACGACGATGTCATCAGCTGGGACAGTGATGTCATGCTCATACGTGACATCATCTCACCTCACCGATTTAAAACTCAAGCGCCAAACTACATTTAATGTCCGTGGACTTTAAAACTTAAACTTGTTTTTTCTTCTTCTCTTCAACTTCACAGCACGTGATGAAAAGTACCGTCTCAAAAACACCAGCTGAGCTCAGCGCTGAGGGAACTGCCATTGAGATTGAGGTCATTGCGCTTGTCTGCTTCTTACACTTGCTTCATCCTCTTCCTCCTGCCTCCTCCTCCTCCTCTTCCTCCTCCTCTTCCTCCAGGATTCCAGAGTGTCCCTGTTCCATTTAGGAGCAGAAACATTTCAGCCAGCAGCAGAAAGCAGAGCTCTAATTTGCTTCAGTTCATCTCGGGCGTATGGAAGTGAAGAGAGAACTTCCTGTGTTCAGGTTCACCAGGAACAAATCTGAGCTTGTAGGAATTTTAATTTGTGGACATAAACTAAAGCTCCAGCAGAGTAAAGACGTTCAGTTTCACAATACAAACACAACAAAGCGCTGCAAACGCTGGCTGGAGCGTCAGACGGCATTAAAATACAAATGTTTGTGAGAACGCAGCCCAGCTTCACTGAAACGTTTGATGCGATGATAAACAAAGAGAATCTGTGCTGCTGCTCACCGGGGGAACTCACTCGTTAAATGGGACTTTACCTTCATTTCCCTCTTTCATATTTACACACAGGCGACAGGACCGACAAACAAGGCCACAAAGGAAAGTGATTACACAGCCAGAGACGCTGAACCGTGACCACGCCGCGCCCGCGTCTGTGCCTCTTTCTGCAGGCTCATCCAGGCGCAGAGCCGGGCTGCGGCGCCGCATTCATAAGGTGAAGCCCCCCCGCCCGCTCTCCGGGGCGGCTGCCATAGAGAGAGAGACGGCAGCGGCGTGAGCCGAGCGGAGGCCGGACGCCCCTGTCTCATCACAAACAGGCGCTGCAGTAAAGTGATGAGCGAGCGTTCCTTCCTCATTATTTCTGCAGCCAGACACCGGTTGTCACTTCGGCTCTGCAGAGTCAAAAATAACATTCCAGACTTTTCCTCAGACGCTGGTAGTTGAGCTCTGGGGCGACGTCTTTATTTCCCTGCCACACACACACACACACACACACACACACACACACTGTTCCCCGGTGTGACAGGAGAGACTCTCTTTGTTCACACAGCACAGAAGCAACCACAGAAGAAGACACCAAAAGACTGACACACGCTGTAATTAGCCACAAGCTATTCCAGCCTCACCTGCAGGCTGCATGCTGCCTCAGCCGCACACTGAGTGATAACGATGATGGGAAAGTACACATGTTGACTTCTACATACTTTGGTCCGTGTCTGTTAAAGTGTAAACACAAACGTGTGGCTCCTCTGTTCTTCTGCTCAGTGATTTGATCCTGATCTCATCTTCATCGGCTCGGTGAGGTCGCCTCTCTGCTGGTCTCCACTCAGACACCAGGCTGAGTCTTCTTCTTCTTCTTCTTTCTCCCCTGGTGTGCAGACGTGAGTCACCTGGAGCTGCAGACGAGTCAGCATGACTTTGCTCTTCACATTCACACTAATTGACTGTTTTGTGTTTATGTGGTGGATTTATATGTGTGTGTGTGGGGTGTGTGTGGGGGGGGGAGAGACAGCAGAGACATTTTAATTAGCATGTCTGCTGTTTGGGTCGCTAACACAGACATCCATCTGAGAATGATCAATCCTTCAGTAAATGGCTCTGCTCTGCTTTGTTCACCTCAGAACTCCACAACACACACACACACACACACACACACACCACACACACACACACCATGATGTAACACAGGAAACTCAAAGCACCACACCGCCCGTGAACCTCTGGAACCCAAAGTGATAATCAATAGATCAATAGATCAATGTTCAACACAGCAGAGCGAAGACAATGCTGGTCCACTTTATTCTGCTGTGTTTTGGTCCTTTGGTTGGTTTCCTAACCTTTTGACCCCAAACTCACAGGCACTTTAGCGCTCTGGCCTCATGTTAGCATGTTAGCGCTCATGTGACTCTGGCCTCATGTTAGCATGTTAGCGCTCATGTGACTCTGGCCTCATGTTAGCATGTTAGTGATTGACCCTTTGACACGATTCTGTGTGACTCAGAACCCTCTGGTGCGTGCGTGCGTGCGTGCGTGCGTGCGTGCGTGCGTGTGTCCTGATCACAGGGATTATTCCGTGGTTGAGGCTTGTAAGTCCTGTTTGGTTTTCCCGTCTAGCTTGTTAGCATTTAAATGACTTTTTGTAATTGTCTCAGCGACGCTCCAAAGCTCTCTCTTCTTCTCCTCTGCAGCCCGACCACGGTGTTCAGCTCCTAATTCAGCTTCAATAAGCTTCAAACACAAACAAACACCAGATCCCTCAGATCCCTGGCAGGAGTTCCAGTCCACTTCAAACGGCTCGGGAAGCTCCTGATGCAGAGACCAGGAGCTCGGACATGGGGCCATTATCTGCTCAAACCCCTGGAGAGGCCACGCAGCCTCGCCGTGCAGCCTGAGCGTGCAGCCTCGCCGTGCAGCCAGCGTGTGTGCGTCCACGTGGTCGGTGAGGCTGCTGCAGCGCCCCCTGCTGTCACAAACAAAGTGCTGATGAAGCCTGAGCAGGGTCTCAGCTTGACAGGGAGAGGCGTTGCTGTCACCATGGCAACCGTAAAGTACAAAACTCTGATTTAATATGTGAGCAAATAACTTTCAGTGTGAAACAGGTGAGGCTGTGACAGACAGACAGACAGACAGACAGACAGACAGACAGCAGGACCTCAGTTTGTTCTCCCTCAGTGTGTGGAGTGATGAGGTTTGATCACGACACCTTGTTACTCTCAGATCTCTGCTTCCTGTCCTGGTTCCCTGATTCCCCCTGTGGTTCACCCTGATGCCTGCGCCTCCTGCGTCTCCCCCTGCGGCTCGCTTGCCTCCCTGTGAGTTAAAGAGCTCCAAATGAGAAGTCACCAGCAGCTATTCTCCTCCTCCTCCTCCTCCTCCTCCTCCTCCTCCTCCTCTTCCTCCACATAGTTCAACACAAACATAAAAGCGGCGAGGAGAGCGGGGAGGGGAGGGGCGAGGAGAGGGGCGAGGAGAGCGGCGAGGAGAGCGGTGCTGTCGTCTCCTCAATCACGGTGACTTGATGGCTGAGATGGAGGAAGTCTAATCAGCGGTGCAGGATCTCCCGTGGTTTCTGCTCTATTCACATCTGCTCCAGCTGGATGAAGCGTGGCGCCGCTCTCACGCTTACGGCGGAGCGATGAACACCATGCAGGCATCTTCCTCCCGCTCCTGTCACAACACGGTGTAATTACGCTGAAAGATCCAATTTCAGAGAAGAGGCCGATGTTTGTTTCTGTCTCTCAAGTCCCAGCTGCTCGGCTAATGTCGCCTCAAACTTCTGACTCACCTCCATGAATAATCCTGTAAATGCAGCCGGGAACAGGAAACCAACACATGCAGCTCCACTCGAGCCTTGGGGTCCAGACTGGAGGCTGATTTCCTTTCTTTTCTCCCTGTGAGTGAGGAAGACGTCGCTCTGTTTCCATCTGTACTGTTTATATTTACCCCCAAACAACATCCATACATTCACATGACATGAGGAACACGTCAGGGAGGACAGGCGTGTGGAAGGACACGGACCTACAGACCTGGGAGGAGCATCTCCTCCTCTTCCTCCTCATCATCAGTCAAGTGTCTTTGTCAGGTGTTACACAGGCTCAGCACAAAACAAAACTGAGCCTAGACTGAGCCTAACCCTGTAGTAGGTCTGCAGTGTTCCATGTGCAGCAGGTGAAGCAGCATGCTGAGCCTAAACTCGTCTTCTTCCTTCTTCTTCTTCTTCTGTGAGGCTGACGCAGCAGGTCTCCTCAAATGAGCTACAGGGATCAGGAGGAGCTGCTCCTCACAGGAAACTTTCTGTCTGAGGCAAAGCAATGAGAATGACCTGGAGCCTCTGACACACACACACACACACACACACACACACACACACACACACACACCGCTCCAGATCACCTGACCAAGCTGCAGGCCGAGAGGACGCCCAGAGCTCAAACCTGGGGTCAGCCTGGGGTCAAGGGTCAGTCAGGAGGGTTCCAGTGTGTATCCTGACTGAGCTGTGACACACACACACACACTCTTCAGTCACATCTTTTTGAGGACATTTTAAAGTCAGATTCTTATTCTGTTCTCCAGATCAAACCTTCTCTCTGTTCTGCTCTTGTTTCTGAGTTATTGCATCACTTCCATGCTGTTCCTGTTCCTGTGTGTGTGTGTGTGTGTGTGTGTGTGGACGATGTGCAGCACTTTGTAAAGTCCTGCTGTAATCAGAAGCAGAGCTGGGAGCCATCAGCTAAATCACTTTGATAATCATGGTCAATAAGCTGGGACATCACAGGAGCGTCGCTCCTCCTTAACATTCCACCCCAGACATCAAACAGCAATTAAACCCGGATGTGAGTCAGAAATGACCTCATTACTGCGTCTGCCCGCCACTCTCAGGCTCCGTTTGGTGTGAAGGCAGGACGAGGAGCCGCTAATGAAGCTCAGCACGCCGCTCAATTAGATCAGCGCACGCAGACGAGACTCGCCTGCTCGCTCTGCACTCTGACAGCATCAGCACCACTCTGTGTGTGTGTGTGTGTGTGTGTGTGTGTGTGTGTGTGTGTACATCTACATGTCATCCTACTGCTCTCTTTGGGTTCCAGACACAAAGACATTCTCCTCTGATCTGGAGATGTTGTTGTTGTTGTTGTTGTTGTTGTTGTTGTTGTTGTTGTTTGTCTGATCTGGACGTGAGGTCATGTGATCCACACTCCTCTGTGGTCTGATATTAATTATGCACCACTTCCCTTTGAGTCATTATCAGTATTATTCATAGCAGCCTTCATCATTATGATGATGTCACCACTCATCATGTTGCAGCGATACGACTTCATCTCCTGTCTGCCTTTACTCACATGAGGGACAGACAGCAGTATTACTGTAACTGTGTGTGTGTAACTGTACTCAGAGCGTCACACACATGATGCACATTGGTATTTAATGTATACACTCTTTCATCTTTACCTGCTGAATTCCTCCTCAGCAGATTAATGAAGCCTCGTCTTCATCAGCATTGGTGCAGTCAAAGCTATCAGAGGTGTTATTGTAAATATGTAGATGTGACAGTGTGAGACAGCAATGATCAGATACAGCGTGTACGTGTGTGTGTGTGTGTGTGTGTGTGTGTGTGTGTGTGTGTGTGTGTGTGTGTGTGTGTGTGTATCCAGTAATAGACTCAGCTGTTGTCTTCATGTTCCCAGTTTGCTTGTGGTCCCCATGAGATGCAGACTCCATGTTCAGATGGAGGCAGGGTGCAGATTTAGACTCTGCAGCTGTAAAGCTCATTGCTCATCTTGGATATATTCAGAAAGTGAGAACATGAGGCTGTGTGTTTCTATAAGAACCCTGACAGACGCTGGAGGGGTCGCGTCTCATTACAGCTGCTGCCTACAACCCATCAAACTGTTTGTTTGTTCAGTCTTCTCCTCTCCTCATTACCTCCTGATTGGAACCCTTCAACTCAGCGCCCACGACTCTGTAGCTCCTCCTACTGCTGAGGGGCTTCAATCAGAACGTCCTGTTGATGAACACATCATCAATGGGACTTCCAGGTGTAACTGAGACTATGGAGAAATGCCACTCTGTCATATATTCAATATGTCAGGTTGTCCTGAGCTCATTCTGGCAGTCAGCATCTCATATAATACATGCATCATCAACAGGAAAGCTGCAGTAATAAATCCAGAGCGTTCACAGAGCAGAATGTTCAGTACGTCTTGATTTAGACTGGAAGCCTCTGCAGCAGAGCTGAAGCCTCTGTGGCCACGTTGGTACAACCTGACCAGAAACACTTCTTCTTCTTCTTCTTCTTCTTCTTCTTTAATAAATTCATGTTGAGATGATATTTGAACATTTCCTCACAGATGTTTGATTCTGGGCTGTAAGCTTTGTTAAATGGATCCATTTGATTCTTTAGCTTCATTTATATCTCTGTGTTTTGTTTCCCGATGCTTTTCTGTGATCATGGTTTATTTATCTGTGTTTGTTTTGTCTCATTTACCTGCTGTTTCTTTCTCTATTCTCTATTTAACGACTCATTCTCTGTGATGTGCAAATCACTGAGTGGCTTTTTGTGTCGGGAAAAAGCTTTAAAATAAAAATGGATGATTGATTGATGGATCTGGCCGTGTGCACGTCTGAAGCTAAATGCTAATACATGAGGCTACGTTGTCTCCCTGGCAGCAAACGTCACGCGTGGCGTTCAGGAACCAGCCGAACACAGATTTATGTGTTTGTCTCCGTGGGCTCGGGGATAATTACAGCGTGTGTTTCCTGAGCTCGCCCACTCTGAGCTCTGTGATGCGTCTGCTACGCCGCCTGACAGAGCAGGAGTCTATAAAAATACCAGTGGTCTGAAAGGGCGCCATGGAAACACACAGGAGGGGATAATTGGCCCCAGCTAGCTGTGAATTGGGCTCTGACAGACTTTGTGCAAATGTGTTGTAGTGTGAGTGACTGCTGACTGATGGAGCGACGCTGTGGGAGCCTGGATAGATTCTCTACAGCGTGTTTGCTTCATTTACACACATTTACATTTTACCACTGGGAATGCAGAGCGCCCGGCCTCATCACGCACCGCAGGAGAAACCCGGGTAATTCAGGAAACACAGCACCGGATTGAACATGTCACATAGTTAGACCGTGGTCCCTCACTCAGAAACGTCACCATGACAACCACAACTCTACATTTCACCTCTTGACCTTGACAGCCTCCCCAGAGGAACATGACTGATCTCTGTCTCCATCAGGAGATATACATGTAGATCAATAATCAATCCTGACTCCTCTGGATGGAGCTCAGTGCATTGTTTGTACTGAGCTGAGTCTGAGTGGTTGTCTATGGCTGTGAAGACGAAGGAGGAAGAGAAACAACACACACGAGGGGAAATGATTGACTGATGCGTCTCCATGGTGGCAGAGGGACAGGAAGACAAACGGGCCAAAGAATCGACAGCTGATCAGTGCCACAGTGAGTGACTGAAGCCTTCTGATGTCCATGAACGACTCGCTCTGACTTCATCTGACTGTCTTACTTTACTTCAACGCAAAACAGCAAAAATGTTTCACCTTCTTTGCTAAATCCTGAGTATCTCCTCCAGCCTGTGTGTGTGTGTGTGTGTGTGTGTGTGTGTGTGTGTGTGTGTGTGTGTGTGTGTGTGTGTGTGTTGTTTGTCTCCTGTCAGCCCTTTCAGTCCTGACAGCTTCTCTGCAAAGCGCTGATGTGTTGCTTTTAGGTTTGTATGCGGCGGTGCTGCGTCCTGTTGCAGCAGGAAACGAGCCGTTCCCCCCTCAGCTCCTCCATAGGAAGCTGCCGTATACAGCATGTGACCTCTGCTTGACAGTTTTGCTGATGTGCCTGCTGAGGCCAGCGTGTATAAATGAATCTCAATTTCCTTTATTAATTTCAGACGTCGCTATAAATTTGCCTCTAAGTGGAGCTGACCTGACGCCTCCGCTCGCCACCGCACAGACTCACCCTAACGCCTCCGCTCGCCACCGCACAGACTCACCCTGACGCCTCCGCTCGCCACCGCACAGACTCACCCTGACGCCTCCGCTCGCCACCGCACAGACTCACCCTGACGCCTCCGCTCGCCACCGCACAGACTCACCCTGACGCACAGACTCACCCTTCAACGCTTAACGCCATGCTGACAGAGCGGACAGGGCGTACAGTGCAGAGGTTTAGATGACATCAGTGTTGATAGTTCAACGACCTCGTAGGTACAGTTCTTACAGGATGACATCATAGCTGAGCTGTGGTGAGAGAGAGAAAGAGAAGAGGGAGGCAACAAAAATGAAACACAAGAAGAGAAGAAAACCACCAAAGATAATTTCTTTCTAACTGCTGATTTGAAATGAGATGTGGAACGTTGACGTCCTTACACACACACACACACACACACAGTGACCTCTGATCTCAGAATAGCCGACCACGTGACCACGCGTGTGACAGCCAGCGGCGCTTTGAGCTGCCAGAGCCGCTGAGGGCCGGCGGAGCGGAGGAATAAGTTTATCTGCAGCGTGATGGCATCTGTCTCTCCGGCTGCAGACTCCTCATTACTGGCACTTTCTCTGACTGCTTGTTCGGGCGTCAGCTGTCACAGTTCATCAGCCGTGCGGAGGTACGAGCGGAATAAGCAGCTGCCACCCGTCTGCTCCTCGCTGCAGAGGAGTCAGGAGCAGCAGAGGAGTCAGGAGCAGCTGACCCACATTCAGTCCACACAGGACAGACAAGGGGGGTTATTAGGGACGCTCGCTAACTGACTGTGACCAGAGTGTGTGTGTGTGGGTGTGTGCGTGTGTGTGGGTGTCTGTGTGTGTGTGTTCATCCTGAAACTGTTTTGACAGTTTTGATGTTTGAGAACAGTAAAATAAAAAGAAGATAAACAGCCAAAGGAAATCAATAAACAATACAATCAATGTAGAAATGAAGCTCAGAGTCAAAGCTGCTGATAGTTGGATCTTCTTGTATAACTCCACATGTAAAAGGACAACAAGCTGCAGAATCCAGATCAGGAGAGAGTCCCGTCATCATCATCATCATCATCCAGATGAAGGGCAGGGATCCCCAGCCTTCCTCCTGCAAGTCTTAGCTGGTGGTCAGCAGACAGATGGTGCTCAGGTTGGACCTGATGGAGGGGTGAGTCTCTGCTGGCTGGTCCAGAGGAGTCCTGCAGACACCAGGAGGAATCATCTGAACTGACCAGAGCCCCCTTGATCCCAGCCTGACCCTCCTCTGGAGAGACCGTCTGCTCCTCTGTGCGCTCGGCTTCAGGCCATTTGATGCTCAGCGCCGACGGGCCGCTGCTGCCCAAAGCTCCGCCCTCATCTGAGCCACAGACGCAGGAAGTCATCCTGCTGAGGATCATGCAGGTTTCTGTGTGTGTGGGTCTGATGGACCTGCTGCTGGCTTCTTCGTGGATCTAACATGTAAATGATCGCTCTGAGCAGAAAACATGAAGTAGATTATTGAGGGGACTTCCAGGTATGAAGCCAAGCAGAGCATCAAGCTCCTCTGACCCAGAGAGAGCTCCACAGAGCAGCAGGTCTGCTCTCCTCTGGACCAGGCTGCTAGAAACCAACAGAACTTCCCCATTAAAGGTCAAAGGTCACGTGGACACAAACCCTAAACACCTAAAGGAAACTTCCTTTAAGCACATCTGAGCTGAACTTAGACATGTTTCAGGCTCAGCTCCACACTGTGACATCATCACAAGAAACCTGGCTAAACACCTGAAGAAGAGGAAGAATGAGCTCAGTAGAAGAAGAAGTTGTGTTTGTGTTGTGAGCTGCAGGCTGGATGAGTGTGTGAGTGTGACTGGTGTGTGTGTGTTGGTGAGAGAGGCTGTGTTCTGTTATGAGTTTGTCAGTGAGGTCGCTGCTGAAGTGTGTGTGGAGGAGTGAGGAGCTGTGATGGACGACTCTTTAGCAGCAGCTCTGTGGGAGCTCTGTGTGTGTGTGTGATGATGTCATCGTGTGTATGAGGCCGCTGATAACCTTAAAGTCTCCGTGCGTAGAGAGAGAGTCATTAGTCAGCGTGAGAACACACAGCAGAGCCAAAACAAATCCTCAGACAGGACGCTGGCTCCTGTTCACCGAGAGGGAGCCCAGGAGAACCCAACCACAAGACCTGGTGCTGGACTGGACTGGACTGTGTGGGATGTGTTGGAATATGATTGGTTCTCCTGGAAAACATACAAAAATATATGCTGTTTATATGCTGTATGCAGGTATGAGGCCATATGAGTGTAGGTCTCTGTGCAGGTGGGGGGTCTGGGGGGGTCTGGGGGGGACTGGGGGGGACTGGGGGGGTCTGGGGGGTCTTGGGGGTCTTGGTTGTGGCCTGATCTCTGGCCTCATTTCTCCCGGTCCTCAGGTATTTAAGTGTAAACTTTCAACACGTTGGATTTGAATCACAATAAAGTGATAACAGATCTGTAGCCTTGAGGCTGTGTGACCTTTGGAGGATGAATTTGGCCTCAGACTCTTCAGACGAACTTCAGTGCCGCTGAGCTTTTAGTAAAATGTTACACCTGCAACTTTGAACACCAGCTTCATATAGAGTTATAAAATGTGGGCCAGCTGAGAGCCACACGTCTGCCTGAGCCACCCAGCCACAGGACAAACCACCCTCCAGCTGTCCTGGCCCCTCCCCCGCCAGACTCAATCAGTCTAAAGGTAGCAGTGCTGCTCAAACCTAAAGGTCGGCCACGCCCCTCAGGTCCGGTCCATTTAGGCCTGCCGGTCTGTGGGCGGGACTCGCTTATCAAACCTGATGTACGGTCCTGCGTGGAGTCGTGCACAAAGGTCAATGGGCTTCCTCCCTCTCCTGGTGAACGGCGGGGGGGTGGGGCCTCAGTCCGGCTCGGATCAGACGCAGGGTGAATTGTTGCAGCCTCTCGGGTCCTGTTGTTTACGCTCCCTGTTCTGGTCCCTGTTCAGCACTGGGCTGAGAGGTAGCGAGCCGGTGGCCTCCTTCCTTCTCTCCATGCTCAGAGCTCAGAGCTCCGTGTTCTGAGGCGTTCTAATCTCAACGCACTGATTGGCTCAAACAACTAAAGACAAGGGCAGAGCTGCCAGGCACTCGCTGCTCTATAGATTTATTCATTTATGTGCAGTGCAACATTTGGAATGGTGGAGCGCTGTGTGTGTGTGTGTGTGTGTGTGTGTGTTTGCTCTCCATTTAGTTTCATTGTTTACGTTCAGGCTATGCATTGAGAAGAAGTCCAAAAGGTCTACGCCCATATATAGACATGTATATGTATATATTTCATGTGAACATGAGGAGAATCAGAGGCTCCCCAGCAGAGAGACAGATGTTGATGTAACATGATGATGCAGCTCCTTCATCTGGCTTACACACGTGTCAGAACAGAGCAGAGGAATCATGCATTCAGCTCTACCTGTGCTTTGAACTCTGCTCGCCCTCAGCACACACACACACACACACACACACAGACACACACACTCACTCAGGCTCTTTTAGGTGCAGCTCTTTGATTCACAGCGTGACTCTGCTGGCGGCTCAGCTGCTGCACAAACACTTCCTCAGACTAATACTAATTAGCCTGTGGGATTATTTTTCAGGTGATGTATTTCTGGTGTCACATAAATTCAGCGTAAGTGAATGGAGCATTTAGATAAAGTTAAAATGATTTTGCCAGAGGAGCGTGCAGCCGTCCCTGGCGTCGGCGCTGTTTACTCGTCTCGCTGCAGCCGGGGGAGTTGCTCCACTTATAGAAAATGATTCGGGTGAATATTTGCAAACAGTGGCCTTTTTTTCCCCACTCTAATTAAACAATGTAAGTCTTATTGGGGACAGAGATATCCATAATGCAAACCTGGAGAGCTGGTGGCACTTAAAAGCCATAAACACAAGACAAATGTTCATCAGCTGCACAAGCACCACGCAATCAATCATACCACTGAGTGGAGGAAACAGATTATTTCCCACGTAGGAGAGTGCTGAGGCTGACAGAAGAATATAAATGAAGGAATTCTAATTGTGAGAAACCTCTGTGTGTAGAGCTGCACACACACACACACACATGAAATATTCTGCCTTATATAACAGAGAAACAGGTAAGTGTGACTGATCACTATCAGCCCCTGTGAGAGGAGCGACAGCACTGTGAAGTACAACAGCACCACCATGTGGCCAGGACAGCACACAGCACGTTGACCTCTGCAGTGTGAGGTTGGTGTGTATGGAGGCTGGTAGTTTCCCGGCGTGTATAACATTCATTTGGGAAAGACACACAGAAGCCGACAGCTCCTCAGATCTGCCTGTGATGCAGTAAACAAACACCAGCTTCCTTTTCACCGCCAGGGCTGCACGCCGGCGCCGGAAGGCCCAGAAAGTGCCAGGTGAGAGCTTTTTAATCACCTCTGAAATGAGCGATTAGAATAATTATTTGAGGGTGGGGGGACGGCTCCTGCTATTAACAACCCTCTGTTCAATATCACAACAAATGAGTTCAGGCTCATTAGTGTGAGTTGTGCTTGCCTGGTGGTTTGGAACGCTTCCACCGGGAATCCACTTTATTACTCCCAGCCAGCAGAGCGGCTCATCAGCATTCATCACACACTGCCTCCACGCTGCTCCCTCCTCACTAATGTCATCCTAACGTCACATCAGTGTGTTCGGCTCACACCAGAGGTCAGCAGAACTTCATCTGAACTTCAGAGTCCAGGGAGGAAGATCCAAAACAACAAGTGTATGTGTGTGTGTGTGCGTGCGTGCGTGTGCGTGTGCGTGCGTGTGTGCACGTGTGCCTGTGTGTGTGTGTGTGCGTGCGTGTGCGTGTGCGTGCGTGTGTGAGTGACAACAGTCAAAGCTAAAAACAGTGCCATCAAAGAAACAATGGAAAACAAACAAGTCAATAAGGAAAATGAAATTTGAAAGATAAGAAAAGAAATTTAACAAAAGCACAAGATGGGAAAGTCAAATAAACCAAACAGAGGAAAACAAATACAGCAGGATAAACAAGGAAAGTGAAAATAAATAAATGAATCAGAGGCCAACAGGAAAACAAATATTAGATCTTATGAAAGCTTTCACTGTCACTGTATGCAGATTCTGCTCTGCTCTGACTTTAATACTCTTTTCTTTGGTCACTTTATGCTTTGTTAGATTATAAATCATTTCTCTTTTGCTGCGTTTTACTTCATGAAACCACAAACAAAGTGTTTCCGGGCTCTGTGTTCCGGGCGGAACGCTTGCGGGGGACGGAATATCGGTGAGCACAGGCTTCCTGACGGAGCGGCTCCTGCGGGGGATCAAAACACACACTTAGCACCGAGCTAACGAGCTAACGAGCCGAGGCGTGATGAGGCGGCTGTCGAACGCGGACGCGGCTCTCTGCCTGCGTGCCCATGAGCAGTAGATACCTCCTCCATGTCCGCACAGTCCGGGGCCGCTGCTGACGACTCAACTGCGAAGGTTTGGACTCACGAAGCTAACACTCGTTAGCAGCCAGGCCGGCCGGGCCTCGGGCAGAGGAGCTCGGTAGAGCCCAGAGCCCCAAACACGGGGCCGCGCAGACTGACGAGCTCCAGACAGACAGACAGGGCTACAGACAGACAGACTGAGCGGCTGCGTAGTTTGTAGCGGACGCTGCCGCACGTAGCGACACTTTGACTAACTTCGCTAAGTAGCGCCGCGTTAGCTTCTGCGCTTGTTGACACTTGGTGACAGAACGATTGACCAAGAGAAGACCGGAGTTTAGAAGGACACGATAGAGCTCAGAGTCACTACACAGGAGAGCCAGCTGATGAGTGTGTGTGTGTGTGTGTGTGTGTGAGAGTGAGTGAGTGAGTGAGTGAGTGAGTGAGAGAGAGAGAGAGAGAGAATCTCATCAATGCTTAAATCAGAAATACAACATCCTCAACCAATCGTTTGTGTGTGTGTGTGTGTGTGTGTGTGTGTTACAGTAAGTTAGCTGGTAATGTCTGTAACGTGTCCACCTGCCGACATGCTGGAGACACCGACAGGATATCCTTTTGAAGAGATCAACTATGAGGACATCGAGGTGGAGGAGGTGAGACCAACACATACACACACACACGCACTGGTGTCAGCGCTGCACTCATCTGTATGTGTGTGTTATGTATAAGTTTCTCAGGTAAACACACACACACTCTCTGTCTGCAGGTGGTGGGCAGAGGAGCGTTTGGTGTCGTGTGCAAAGCCAAATGGAAAGGCAAAGATGTGGCAATCAAGACCATCGAGAGCGAGTCGGAGCGGAAGGCTTTTATTGTGGAGGTGAGATTCACGCCTCCTTCCTGTTTCTGAGGCCTCACTGCTGTGCACACTGAAGGTTGACGTTTGTGTCTCACTTGTGTTCAGCTGCGGCAGCTCTCACGTGTCAATCACCCCAACATAGTGAAGCTGTATGGGTCCTGCAACAACCCAGTGAGTGGATACACACACACACACACACACACACACACACACACAGACAGAGGCTGACTCACCCTCAGACGGGACCCCTGGGCCTGACCGGTGTGACCTTTACTTACAGGTCTGCCTGGTGATGGAATACGCTGAGGGCGGCTCGCTGTACAACGGTGAGACAGCATGGAGACACACACACACACACACACACACACACACACACACACACACACACACACACACACACACACACACACACACACACACACACACACACAGGAGGCGTCCCACCTGATAACATCACTCAGCATCTGTGCTCACAAAGTGTAAAACAACAACACACACACACACACCGCTTTGTTTCTCCGCTCTTGTCATCTCCCGCCTGGACTACTGCAACTCCCTCCTTGCTGGCGCCCCGGCTTCCGCCATCAGACCTCTGGAGCTCGTCCAGAAAGCTGCTGCTCGTCTGGTGTTCAACCTTCCCAAGTTCTCCCACACAACTTGCCTTCTCCGTTCTCTACACTGGCTCCCTGTAGCTGCTCGCATCCAGTTTAAAACTCTGGTGCTAGCCTACAGGGCAGTGAAAGGAACAGCTCCTTCATACCTCCAGGCTATGGTCAAGCCCTACACCCCCGGCCGACCACTTGGCTCTGCTGCCTCCAGGCGACTGGCTGCCCCGGCGCTCAGCGGCCCCTGCTTGCGATCGATGCGGTCACGGCTTTTCTCTGTTCTGGCACCTCAGTGGTGGAATGCTCTCCCGACTGATGTCAGGACAGGACAGCTACCCATCTTTCGCCACAGGCTGAAGACCCATCTCTTCAAGAAACACTACCCGGATCCTCCCTCTTAGGACATCACCTACTCTGTCCTAACTCTTCTGATGCTCTTGTTTTCTAATCTTTCATTTCTAATCTGTCCTTTTGTTTTTTGTTTTTTTCTCATTCATCATAGTACCTAACTTATCACACTTCTACTCTAGCTCTAGTTTTGCTCTTAGCTGTTGGTTTAGGAAGGAAATGCGCTTACGATTTCTTGTGACCTGAAGTTCTTTTATCTACCTTTGTTGAACACACTTATTGTAAGTCGCTTTGGATAAAAGCGTCTGCTAAATGACCGTAATGTAATGTAATGTAATGTAATGTTTCAATCCAGGTTTTTCAATCATGATTATAGCAGATATTTATGTTATTATAAGAAGAAGTAATCAAATATCTGTTTTTATTATTGTCTGGTCTGGTCACTCTTGGGTTCAGACTCTCACTCTGGGGTTCAGACTCTCACTCTTGGGTTCAGACTCTCACTCTGGGGTTCAGACTCTCACTCTGGGGTTCAGACTCTCACTCTGGGGTTCAGACTCTCACTCTGGGCCTCGGGTCTTGTTGGGTCCAGATTGTGGCCTCAGACTCAGAGCTGATGTGATCATGTGACCCTGTGTTCTCTCTCCTCCACAGTGCTGCACGGTGCTGAGCCCCTCCCTTACTACACCGCCTCCCACGCCATGAGCTGGTGTTTCCAGTGTTCCCAGGGCGTGGCCTATCTCCACGGCATGAAGCCAAAGGCGCTCATTCACAGGGACCTCAAGCCCCCCAAGTACGCTCCTCCTACCCCGCGCTCCTCACCTTGCTCCTCCTCACCTCGCCCCTCTTCCCCTCGCTCCTCCTCCCCTCGCTCCTCCTCACCTGCTCCTCCTCTGTCTACACGGCGGCTCTCCTCCTCTGTTCTCACTCCACACACACACACACACACAGTGTTTCTGTACATTCTGACTCAGTCCAAAGGTTCTGAAAAAGTCTCTTCTTATTGTTATTGTATGATTGTGATGAAGCTGTCAGAGGGAGGAGCTACGTCTGCTGCAGTGAGACAGCTGTGAAGGTGTATGGGGTTAGGGTGTGTGTGTGTGTGTGGGGTCCTGCTCTGATGGTTTGTTGTGTGCTCAGTCTGCTCCTGGTGGCTGGTGGCACGGTGCTGAAGATCTGTGACTTTGGAACAGCCTGCGACATTCAGACCCACATGACCAACAACAAAGGCAGTGCAGCCTGGATGGCCCCAGAGGTGTTTGAAGGCAAGTATGAGCGGCATCTGCCCTTTGACCTCTCTAGACCATCGAGAACACACCAAGCAGGGGCCACACCTATACTTTGTTACCATGGTTACTCACACAACATTACACCATTTTTGTTTCTGCGCTTCTTCTCTTTTCAAAGTGAAGCAGCGACTGATCAGTGTGTGATGACATGTTGGGGGGGGGGGCTGGGTACTCGGGTCAGGAAGCTTTGACCTTAAGATGATTACATTTGATTTGATTCACCTAAATCCATTGAATGCAGCCATGTTAAGTGAATTCCACACTGTTAGTGGAGTATAAAGGAGAACTCACACACTCATCAGTCCCACAGGAAGAGGGACACCATGTACGTGGAGGTCAGAGGTCACTGCCACATGCTTACAGGTCCCAGTCTTATTTCCTGGAGCTGCAGCTGAATCTTCACAGCTCTTAGTCTGAGGCCAAACTCTGCTCTGTCACCTTCCACCTTCATCACAGCTGGGCGCTCCCAGCATGGAGGCGTGAACTCCTGCTTCATCATCAGCCTGGCCTGCTTCCTTATTGATGCTCCTCCCCCCTGGCGCAGGCAGAAGATGAATGGAGCGGCGCCGGTGGCTTTATTTCCCTGGGGAGACGGGCGTGTAGAATGTGTGTTCATGTTGAGCCTGGAGCGTTTCTACATGAGACCAGAGGAGAGATGAATGAAGCAGGAGTGGCTCTCTTGTTTTAGGAGCAGAGACACGACTCCTCTGCAATTAAACTTCTCCCTTCTGCCCCCACAATGAACTCTGTGAGACGCCTCTGCATCAGAGTCACAAAGCTGCTCTCTAATGCTGCAATAAGAGGCTCAGTAATGAAGCCTCCCTTAATGCTGTCCTCCTCTCTGAGCACAGAGGAGATAAAAGCTCCTCTGCCTCCACAGGAACATCCTCCATCCACGCTCTCCTCTCCACAACGCCACTGAGCTCTTCCTTTATCAGCGTGTGTGTGTGTGTGTGTGTGAAGTGTTTCTAAGTGTTTCTGTGGTGCCTCTGTGATTCCAGGCAGCAATTACAGCGAGAAGTGTGACGTGTTCAGCTGGGGCATCATCCTGTGGGAGGTGATCACTCGCAGGAAGCCCTTTGATGAGATCGGAGGGCCGGCTTTTAGGATCATGTGGGCTGTGCACAACGGTGAGACACACACACACACACACACACACACACACACACAGAAAGAAACTCTGCACACAATAAGACACCATGAAGTTTGAACCAGTTAGTCTTCAGTGGAACAAAGGTCCAGCTGTGTGACACCTATGACCTGCTGAGAGGAGACGTGTGTGTCTGCACCTGTGATGAATCTTTGCTTGTCTCCAGGAGTGAAGCACACACACACACAGACACACACACACACAGACACACACTGACAGATGGAGGGAGCAGCATACTAATGGGACCTTAATAAGACCTGGGGAGGCAGGTTGAACACGCTGCTCTGCTCCGTGTGTCTGTCTGAGTCATTACACGCTCAGGCAGCAGGAGGAACCGTGGGCTTCAGCTCAGATTAGATGAAGACCAGCGCTCCTTCCTCTCCCTCACTGTCTCAACACTCATTTAGCTCTTTGAATTACTGTGTGGAGCAAGTTTGAGTCTTTAAGAGAGGTGTGTGTGTGTGTGTGTGTGTGTGTGTGTGTGTGTGTGTGTGTGTGTGTGTGTGTGTGTGTGTGTGTGTGTGTGTGTGTGTGTGTGTGTGTGTGTGTGTGTGTGTGTGTGTGTGTGTGTGTGTGTGTGTGTGTGTGTGTGTGTGTGTGTGTTCAGGCACCAGGCCCCCGCTCATCAAAAACCTGCCCAAGCCCATAGAGAGCCTGATGACCCGCTGCTGGTCTAAGGACCCCTCACAGAGACCCTCCATGGAGGAGATCGTCAAGATCATGACTCACCTGATGAAGGTGAGTGGCCTCCTCCTGCTCTCCTCTGAGCAGAGAGATGAAGCACAGGAGGAGCTGTGGTGATGATGTAACATGAATGTGTATGAAGTGTGTGTATGAGTTGTGTAGTTATATTACACTGTAGTTTGATATCAGTCTCTCAGGTTCTTTATGTCTCTAAGGTTCAAATGATTGTTTGAACTGAAGTTGAGTGACTGAAGCTTGTTCCACTTCCCAGTACTTCCCAGACTCTGATGAACCTCTGCAGTATCCATACCAGTATTCAGACGAGGGACAGAGCAACTCTGCTACCAGCACAGGTACAGGACCAGGACCAGAACCAGGCTGCTGCACTGAGCCGGCCTGTCTGGGTCAGAGAGCTGATCTCTCTCTCTGTGTGTGTGTGTGTGTGTGTGTGTGTGTGTGTGTGTGTGTGTGTGTGTGTGTGTGTGTGTGTGTGTGTGTGTGTGTGTGTGTGTGTCAGGCTCGTACGTGGAGTACACGGGCACCAGCAACAGGAGCGACGCCAACATGGAGCACAGCGACTCACAGGGCAGCAACGACACCATCAAGATCACTCCACAGTTTGCTCCTCACTTCAAGCCAAAGGCAAGACGTCTGTCTGTCTGTCTGTGTGTGCGTGTGTGCGTGTGCGTGTGTGCGTGTGCGTGTGTGTGTGTAGTGATGGCTTTGTTATGTTTCCCCAGGGAGACTCGTTGCGGTCCCTGCCTCTGTCCAGAGGGGGCAGTGTGGAGAGCCTCCCCGCACGGACGCAGTGCCTGGCGTCGTCCGAGAGCAAACGAATGAGCGCCGACCTGTCGGAGCTGGAGCCCAAGATGCAGTTTGCACCTGCAGGTAACGTCAGGACGCAAAACACAGAGGAGGAGGAGAGGCTCTGGAGCAGCAGAGCTGCTTGACCTTATGGTTTCAAGCTTGTTGAGTTGTGTGAGGCAGGGTGGGCGTGTGTCATTGTGTCAGGTGATGACATCATCTGCTGCCCTGACTCCTCCTGTAGGTCCATGACACACATCACCAGAACCTAAGGCCCAACATCCCTCTGTAGCTCACTGATAAGGAGAACTGCTACCATCTAGTGGTGACAGAGTGTAAACACAGGCCCAGCAGTATGAAGGGTGGGCTAAGATAAGTTTACTTTAATACCACACACACACACACACACTTTCATACAGATGTAGAACCTAGAGTCATCTTGCTAACACACACACACACTCTCACAGACCATAGCAGCGCCTCGTTCACGTGTAATGTTCTCAGTTTTTGTCTTGTTTGCTGGTCTTCCCTCCCTTTGTAAACTCTGAGGAGAGGCTGAGCAGACAGTGTGTGTGTGTGTGTGTGTGTGTGTGTGTGTGTGTGTGTGTGTCCTGAGCTGACCTGGATGAAGCTTTAACCCTTAAGCACAGCGTTCCGGCTGAATGCCTGCAGCCTCCTGGACCGGCTGCATGCTGCCCTCGCATGTCCAGTGTCCGCTCTGCATGTGTGTGTGTGTGTGTGTGTGTGTGTGTGTGTGTGTGTGTGTGTGTGTGTGTGTGTGTGTGTGTGAGCCAGCCAGAGGGGAGGAGGAGGAGACGCCGTCCAGGTGTCCGTCTGTCTGTCTGTCTGTCTGTCTCAGTCTGCATGCTTGTGTACGCTGCTGTGTGTGTGTGTGTGTGTGTATTTGCAGCACGTCCCCAGTATAAACGAGGTCACCGTAAAACAGCGTCGTACGGCACCATACTGGATATTCCCAAGATCGTCGTCACAGGTATCACAGGAGCGCCGGGCCTCTGGGAGCTCTGGGGGCTCAGGTGGATCTGGTGTGGCTGAGCCTGTGGGTTGCTCTGCTCTGCTCTGCTCTGCTCTGCCTGCTCTGTCTGCTCTGTCTGTTTGTGGCTCCATCACACAGCCGCTCTATATTCACCTTCACTTTCCCTCCAAATTGCATCCAAAGCTCACTGACTTTGTTCTTCTGTAAGTTGGAGCCCCAGAAAGGGTTTCCTCTGACCTTTGACCCTGAAATAGATTTTTACAGGGAAACAGTGAACACATGAGTCTGCATGAAGACTTCTGTCTCCATGTAGAGGAGCTTTAGAGGCTCTAACACCTGATCATGGATCCATCAGGGTCCATCAGAGACCTACAGACCTGAGGAGGAGAAGAAGAACATCTACACACACACACAGTGAGCCAGTGTGGATGTAAAGGACTTTGTTAGGCACCCACACACACACACACACACACACACACACCTGTGGCACAGAGGAACTCCATGAGTGTGATGTCATGATGTCATCTCTCTGACCTCTCACCCTTCAGTCTGATTCTTTCCTCTGGGTCCATAAGAACCCAAACAGAACCTGTAGTGGTATTATGTGTGATACCAGCTGCTCAGCATCTTAACTCGTGTCTCTGCTCTCTGTGGCTTCTCTCTCTCTTGGCTGCAGTGGATTGTGGGTAGCAGGAGCCCTCTGCACGTTGAGGCTGAGCTCTTCTTCTTTACATCCTTTAACTTTAACTCCTCCCCCATGGGGGCGGGTCTGTGCTGGGGGAGTGAGGACTCTGTGGTGTGTGTGTGTGTGTGTGAGTGAGTAAAGCTGTTAGGAGCCCTTATGGATGCAGGCAGGCCCTCACCTGACCCCACCTGACCCCACGTCACCATGCAGGTACACCTGGACCTCCTGTCAATGAGGCTCTCCTTCATCCAGGTGCATGTCAGCTGCCACCTGGTGGTCAGACGGGTCAGACGGGTCAGGTGGTTCCTCTTAGCTCAGAGTCCCATTGTTTCTGTCCGTGTTGATGATGTGGGTGGAGCCTTCACCTGCTGTTGTCATGGTGACGTCTCATCCATCCATCCTGCATTTCCTTCAACTCAGATTCAGAAACACAGGAGCTCATTAGAGGAGGAGACAATAAGACCACCTGCTTGAGAGGACACCTGTCTCCACCTGTCTCTACCTGTCCCTCCTGTCTCTACCTGTCTCCACCTGTCCCTCCTGTCTCCACCTGTCCCTCCTGTCTCCACCTGTCTCCACCTGTCTCTACCTGTCCCTCCTGTCTCCACCTGTCCCTCCTGTCTCCACCTGTTTCCACCTGTCCCTCCTGTCTGCACCTGTCCCTACCTGTCCCTCCTGTCTCCACCTGTCCCTCCTGTCCCTCCTGTCTCCACCTGTCCCTCCTGTCCTCACCTGTCCTCACCTGTCCCTCCTGTCCTCACCTGTCCCTCCTGTCCTCACCTGTCCCTCCTGTCTCCACCTGTCTCCACCTGTCCCTCTGTCCTCACCTGTCCCTCCTGTCCTCACCTGTCCCTCTGTCCTTACCTGTCCCTCCTGTCCTCACCTGTCCCTCCTGTCCTCACCTGTCCCTCCTGTCCTCACCTGTCCCTCTGTCCTCACCTGTCCCTCCTGTCCTCACCTGTCCCTCTGTCCTCACCTGTCCCTCTGTCCTCACCTGTCCCTCCTGTCCCCCTGTTCTTCATTTCCCGTCCTACAGGCCTAACTTCCTCTCCTGCCAGTCAAGGAGACAGGAAGTCTTCTGGTCTAAACTTGAGGCTCACATTTCAATCATCACCAATAATAATCAGTCACTGCAGTGAACAGCTGGTTCTGTTCACCTGTCAGGTTCTGTTCACCTTTGGTTTGTTGTTCAGTGAGACCCCTCAGTGACTGATTGTCCTCTTCCTGCTTGAGTGACCACAGACAGGCAGGTGTCTGATTGATCAGAGTCTATATTGATCCTTCATCTGACCTCAGGCGTGTCAGAGGGGGGGGCTGTATTCCCCTCACCCACCATGTGCTGCAGGGCTGTAGAGGGTCCGATGTCCCTCTCACTGCTCTGTGTCCCTCTGTCTGTCCACAGCCACATGTGAGGCTCAGAGACGTCGCTCTGTCCAGGACCTGCCGGGCGTCTGCACCGAGTCCAACCAGGTAAGAGTGTGTGTGTGTGTGTGTGTGAGAGGGGGCGTCCACACCTGGAGGCCTCGCAGCTCCTCCCCCTTCTGTTTACCTGAGGGATGAAGAGCTCACAGAGCAACCTCACATGAAGGCTGTAGGAGAATAGAGCAGAAGGTGTCGCTCTGCTGTGGCCTCTAGGTGTGAACGTGGTCTCGTTGTCATGACGCCAGCACATAAATATGGCACAGGCGTGTTCCTGTGGAGGCGGCGTGTTGTGACTTCCTGCTCTGATCGTCTGTCCGTCACTCACAGGGCAGCCGGAGCAGCAGCAGGTCGTCCAGCCCGAGTGTGAGGATGATGATGGCTCCAGAGAAGAGCAGAGGGTACTTCTCCCCCGACGAGCACGCAGGTGTGTGTCCCTCTGTGTGTGTGTGTGTGTGTGTGTGTGTGTGTCTGTCCCTCTGTGTGTGTGTCCCTGTGTGTGTGTGTGTGTGTGTGTCTCTGACCCTCTCCTCCTCTTCCTCAGACACTAACGGCTCTGATAACTCCATCCCCATGGCCTACCTGACCCTGGACCACCAGCTGCAGGTGAGCCTCTGACTCAGCCTGACCTCAGCCTGACCTCAGCCTGACCTCAGCCTGACCTCAGCCTGACCTCAGTCTGAAGCTTCTTCAGGCTGTGGAGCTGCAGACATCTGTCAATCACTCTGTGTGCTCCAGTCTAACATCTGACCTGATGGACAGGCAGCTGCTCTGGTCCTCTCATCTCCTCCATGATGTTGACCTCTCACCCTCTGGTTCTTTCAGCCTCTGGCTCCGTGTCCTAACTCTAAAGAGTCCATGGCCGTGTTTGAGCAGCACTGTAAGATGGCTCAGGAGTACCTGAAGGTCCAGACTGAGATCGCCCTGCTGATCCAGAGGAAGTGAGTGCAGCGCCACACACACACACACACACACACACGCTCCTCTCCTCTCCTCTCTACACTGTGTCTGTGAGGTGACTGTCGCCTGGTTACAGGAAGGAGCTCATCGCTGAGCTGGACCAGGATGAGAAGGACCAGCAGAACACGTCCCGTCTGGTGCAGGAGCACAAGAAGCTGCTGGAGGAGAACAAGAGTCTGTCCACCTACTACCAGAAGTGCAAGAAGCAGCTGGAGCTCATCAGAGTGCAGCAACAGAAGAGACAGGGCACGTCCTGATCACACACACACACACACGCACACACACACACACACACACACACACACACAGGAATGACTGCTATCACTACCCCACACCCAGGTCACACACACACACACACACACACACACACGTGACGTCCTCTCCGCTGCGTCCCTGCATGTCGTTGACCCTTTCTGGAAAACGGCGAGGAGGCGTCTTCCTCCTCCTCTTCCCCCTCCTCTTCCTCACTACAGACCGAACCACCTTTCATCCCCTTCACCCCCGCTGTGCAGAGAGTGGACCCAGGCGTCTCCGTCTCGGTCTAGCTGTTGCCGTGGTGCCTCTGAGCCCCGCCTCCTCACCGCCCCCTGGTGGAGACGCTGGTTCAGGTTCTGCTCTGGTTCTGCTCTGGTTCTGCTCTGGATCCTTCCCAAACCTTGATTAGTTTCCCAGTGAGATTCTGGGAGCCGTGGGTCAACCGGCACCGTTTCCATGGACACCAGAAGGTTTCAGGTGTGAACGCTGCGACGAGCTGAGCGTCCCTGTCGTGCAGCATGAGAGTCACGGTGTGAATCTGTCTTCGTCATACCTTCATCATCATCACAGCAGGGGAAACGGCTTTGCGTTGCCGCTTGAATCAAGTTGTGAGGGGCGGAGTGGTGAGTTGATGTAGAGAGTGAGGTCATAGCGTGGCGTCGCCTCTGAACGTGTCTTTGGCTCTGAACCTGTTTTTATTTAGACTCAGAATGTTTCAGCGTGTGTTTGTTTGTCTTTTCTATCACGCGGTCGACTCGTCTGATTGGACGTGGTGTCTTGGCTCCGCCCCCTTCCACACTATAGAGTTTGTGTTTAGTTCACACGTTGCCTTAGGATTTGCCTGCATTGATGCATTGAAGTGCTTGACTTCTTTTACCACATTTTAGCGGGAGGTTTGTTTTGTAACTTCAGAGAATCAAAGCTGCAGAAACGCCTCACAGAGTCTGGAGGGATTTTTACTCCTCAAACCTTTTATTTGCACAATCATGTCTTTCTGGTTCTGATCAAACGCCATTTTAACTGTAACTCAAGCGATTATGTTGTTAGACTTGACGAGTCTGTAAACTTTGTGGCGACTCATTTGCATAAACTGGTTCTAAGTTATTGGAGATTTGTTTTGTGACGGTGAACGAGGCATTAAAATAAACTCGGTGGTGAAACCATGTGGAGTGTGACGTTTCTGTTCACGTACAGAGAGACCTGGGTCAGAACCAGGCCGGTCTGGGTCAGAACCAGGCCGGTCTGGGTCAGAACCAGGCCTGTGTGTTCTCACTGATCCTGCCTCAAAGGAAACACCAACCTACCTGATGGTGGCGCCGTAACAACAGATACAAACAAGAAGAAGTCAAAAAAAGTTTCTTATGGTTTAAAAAAAAATCTGAATCAAACACATTGATGTCAATCATGAAGCTTAAGTATTTATAGTTTAAAGATGAAGCGCACGAGCGTCCTGACAGTGACGTCACCGCCGCGCCAGTCAGACCGCTGCAGTGTCTCTATTCAGCCAGCAGGTGGCGGTGAAGCTCCGGTGATGAGCTGAACCTCATGAGGCCCAACAGCTTATTGATCCTTCCAGCGGCTGATTGATCGATTCTGGGTCAGTAAACATGTCCGGGTTCATCTCCACGTTCAAGTGTGTGTGTGTGTGATTTACTCTAAAAAATCTTCTGCTCTAAAGTTCAGAATCTAAAAGCAAAATCTAATTCATCAGGAATAAAAACAAACAAAGATGAAAAAGGCAAAATGTTTGACTTTCATGGCTTTTTAGAACTTTAAGGACACGGATATAAACCAGCCTCTACATGAGACGTTAGACCTCTGATTGATTGATTGATTGATTGATTGGCTCTGTGTGGCTGTGGCTGCATTAACGAGCTCTCTGCTCTCTGAAGCAAACTTCACGCTGCATTCAGAGACGTGTGTGTGTGTGTGTGTGTGTGTGTGTGTGTGTGTGTGTGTGTGTGTGTGTGTGTGTGTGTGTGTGTGTGTGTGTGTGTGTGTGTGTGTGTGTGTGTGTGTGTGTGTGTGTGTGTGTGTGTGAGAGAGAGAGAGAGTGTGAGAGATTGTATCTATGGAATGGTAACCATGGAAACTGGCTGACATAAATAGGCTAGCATGGCTGCAGAGATGTTGCCGTTCTTAATAATGGACAGAATTTGGGTCACGGTATCTCGTATGTTGGTCTATAAATTCTCCGTGTGCCAGTTAGGATTCCATTAATCTGCCTGAGTCCCTGGACGCCGCCTGCACTCCTGCAGGCGAAACAAAGACGAGCTCCGCCGCTGAAACCTCAACCAGCCCAGCACAGCACCAATCAATCACTTTCACATGTTAAACTGTTTTCCTCTGTCTGTTTGCTCCTGTGCTTCCTGTTTGCTCCTGTGCTTCCTGTTTCCTCCTGTGCTTCCTGTTGCTCACCTGTAGGTCTGAGGAGAGTCAGTCTCTCTGTAGTTCCTCTCCCTCTCTCTTCTTCTCCTCCTCCATGAAGGCTTCCTGCTCCTGCTGGCTCAGTCTGCTGCGGGCCTGTGAAGCCCTTTGACCTTTGACCTTTGTCATTCACACGGATCTATACAGATACATTTGATTTGTGATGTCAGCTGCCTGTAAAGAGAACGACCTCAAACACTGAGAGGAATCAGACCTGGATTCATCTGTGACTGAGTCTGATGTGTGTGTGTGTGTGTGTGTGTGTGTGTGTGTGTGTGTGTGTGTGTGTGTGTGTGTGTGTGTGTGTGTGTGTGTGTGTGTGTGTGTGTGTGTGTTACTGCAGTTATTAGAGACTTGTGACTGACGATGTGTGGGCGAAAGGTAATTTGCTGAAGTCTGCATGTGGTGAAGAACGGAAGTTCATCAGAGAGAGAGAGAGAGGGGGGCAGAGAGAGAGAGAGAGATAGAGGGAGGGGGAAAGAGAGAGAGAGAGAGGGGCGGAGAGAGGGAGGGAGAGAGAAAGAGAGATAGAGGAAGGGGAGAGAGTGTTTGAGTTGCTGGTGTCTTATTTGTCATTCAGGATTTTGCCTGTTTACATTGGGGATGGATGGATTACTGACGGCCACGCCCACTTCACAAAACTACACACACACACACACACACACACACACACACACAGAGCATGACTCTAAAGTAAAAGTAAAGTAAGTGATCACAGATGATTCAGGGAACTTCCAGGTTCTCTGAAGATCATAACCCCTACTGTCCACCGAGCGGCGCTGTGTGTGTGTGTGTGTGTGTGTGTGTGTGTGTGTGTGTGTGTGTGTGTGTGTGTGTGTGTGTGTGTGTGTGTGTGTGTGTGTGTGTGTCTTATGAATGGCGGTTATTTGGAGCAGTAATTGGTGTAATCAGGGCGTTTGGCGTTGCCGTGGCAGCGCCCCTGTCTGGTCTTGCCGCTGATCGTCCTGGAAGTTTTGCCGGTCGAATCTCAGCGACCGCAAACCCCAGAGAATGACTGAGCGATGAGTCATGGTGGCTGGCGGCGTGCTGACTGTTTGACCGACGTGTCTCTGGTCTGTGAGCGCCTGAGCCATGAGTCACGCCTGTGAGCAGATGCAGGATCGTACACGCGTGACTGCTCTGCTTTCACTGCTCTGCTTTCACTGCTCTGCTTCACTGCTCTGTTACTGGGACTGTTACACTCTCTCACACACACACTCTCTCTCTCTCTCTCTCTCTCTCACTCCTCTCTCTCTCTCACTCCTCTCTCTCTCTCACTCCTCTCTGTCTCTCTGTCTCTCTCCTCTCTCTCTCTCTGTCTCACTCCTCTCTCTCTCTCCTCTCTGTTTCTCTCCTCTCTCTCTCCCTCCTCTCTGTCTCACTCCTCTCTCTCTCTCCTCTCTGTTTCTCTCCTCTCTCTCTCTCTCCTCTGTCTCTCACTCCTCTCTGTCTCTCTCCTCTCTGTCTCTCTGTCTCTCTCCTCTCTGTCTCTCTCCTCTCTCTCTCCCTCCTCTCTGTCTCACTCCTCTCTCTTTGTCTCACTCCTCTCTCTCTCTGTCTCTCTCCTCTCTGTTTCTCTCCTCTCTCTCTCCTCTCTGTCTCACTCCTCTCTGTCTCACTCCTCTCTGTCTCACTCCTCTCTCTCTCTTTCCTCTCTGTCTCACTCCTCTCTCTCTCTCTCTCCTCTCTGTCTCACTCCTCTCTGTCTCACTCCTCTCTCTCTCTCTCTCCTCTCTGTCTCACTCCTCTCTCTCTCTCTCTCTCCTCTCTGTCTCACTCCTCTCTGTCTCTCTCCTCTCTGTCTGTCTCTGTCTCTTTTCATGAGTGTCTCACCTGCTTGTGTCTTGAGGGATTCAGATAAATGTACGAACCAGGGAGACGCCTGCAGACAGACTGAGTCTGAGTCTGAGCCTGAGCCTGACACTGAGGCTCAGAGTTTTCTGCTTCCTCTTTTCTGTCCCACGCTGCTTTATTTTCTCTGATTATTCTACCTGACATTAAACACAACAGAGCGTTCTGTTGGACCTTTCATCCTGTTTGTGTGTTTGTGTCTTCTGAGGGACTGAACCTGAGAATGTTCCACATTGAGGACACAGCAGGTATCCTATTAGATGCTGGCTGGCAGGAGGAGCTCAGTAGAACAGGAAGTATTCAGTCAGAGTGATGGTCTGCCCTCAGGGTCTCAGTGAAGGATTCTGATGAGCTGCAGGATTCTGAAAACAACACAAAACAAATAAGTCCAAATGCAAATCGTTCACGCAAAACGATTTCAGAGGAGGAGAAGGAGGAGGAGGAGGAGGAGGAAGGTTTTTGTTCTGCTGGCTTGGATCCCATTTGGACGAGCTCACATTCACTGAGATGTTTTCATGTCTCACGTCCTCGGGGGGTTTGCATGTAATTATGAATCAGATTCTAACACACACACACACACACACACACACACACACACACACACACACACACACACACAGAGAGCTCTGATGGCACTAACGTTCATCTTCTGGTGTGCGTGTGTGCGTGCGTGCGTGTGTTGCACAGCTGCATTCAATGTCCATCAAACCTGCGTCCCATCCATCCAAAGCCTGATTCCATAGCACTTTCTTTGATATCCAGCTCCAGTCTCAACCTTCAGTGATGTGATGTTGATGATGGTTTGTGTTTCCTGTTGACAGCAGCTCAGAGTGTAAACCAGTCTCAATCCTTCTGTTGTGCTTCTGGAACCATCCAGCAGCTAATCCTCCAGATTAGTGAAGGTATTCATATCCATCCACGCAGAAACCTCCAGGACATCTGAGGCGCTGCAGCTTCAGAGGGGGGCGGGGGGCCGGGGGTCTTCAGCCTGAGAGGGACAGCAGCAGCACAGCTAAAGACGAGCC
>NW_027467252.1:0-2500 GCF_046128005.1 Genypterus blacodes
GTCTAAGTGGTTCAAGTGAACTGAATGGACTCGTAGCAGGTTTGGGGATTTGAACCCGACTCATTCTTCTCAATAATCTCCATGGTTTTCTTTGGTTTGTGATATTTTGACTTACTTTTACTTGACAAGGGTTTTCTCCTTATAAATGAAGATGAACTTTATTTATCCTGAGGGAAGTTGTTGTGCAGCAGAGTGCTGTGATCTTTTTTCACTGAAATGTTCTTGAGAAGCTCTGAGCCCAGGTGAAGAAAGGAGGAGAGTCACTTCAGGATCAATCATTCATTTATTGCTTTCAAAGTGAAAACAGGCAGAATTCTCCCGTTCAGACTGAAGCTTCCCCCCATGGAAGATTGAGTACAAACATCAAAGATCAAAGTGAAAGTAGCTGCGGCAGAGTTTTGTGCGTAGAAGCGGACAGTGGAGTGAAGCAACACAACAAATCTGAGCTTCCTGTCTGAGCTCTAAAGGACGGCTGGATCAATGTAACTGAGGCTAACTCCTCTCTCTCTGCATGTGGCTCCTCCTTTACAGCTTCATCTGACAGGCCTTAGTCTGTATGTTCAGGCTGTTACCGTGGAAACGTGCACATCTTCTCTCTCTATGACTGAAACGTTGTATCAGTCGCATTCTGCAGATATGACTTTGGTTAAAGCTTTACAAAACTAAAACAAGGAGCCAAAATGTAAAGCAGAGAGACAGAGAGGCCTGAAGGTAACATGAGGCACACACACACACACACACACACACACACACACACACACACACACACACACACACACACACACACACACACACACACACACACACACACACACACACACACACACACACACACACACACACACACACACACACACACACACACACACACACACACACACACACACACACAGCAGTCTCAGTGCTCCAGCGCCTGGTTGAAGTGTCTCTTTCCGTCCAGGTACAACATCGACTCTGGAAACAACAACAACAGGACGTTAAGAACAAATAACACCATTGTGTGTGTGTGTGTGTGTGTGTGTGTGTGTGTGTGTGTGTGTGTGTGTGTGTGTGTGTGTGTGTGTGTGTGTGTGTGTGTGTGTGTGTGTGTGTGTGTGTGTGTGTGTGTGTGTGTGTGTGTGTCTTCACCTCCGTAGGTCTTTGGAATGATGTTTGGGACGTCGCGGTCGGAGACGAAGGTGAAGTGGAACACGTTGGTGGTGTTGTGTTGGCGAGTTAACGGGTCAAACACCTCGCTGTGAACTCTGACCTGGATGTAGTTCCCCTCTGTGTAACACACCTGACACACACACACACACACAGTTCATCGTCACTGAATGAGGAATCAGGTGCTGAAAGGGGAACAAGGTGCAGTGGAGCGCTGGGTTCTCTGACCTGTGACGACAGCAGCAGCAGTGAGCCGATGTCCACCGGCTTCTGGAACAGGATGTCGTCTACGGCAACCAGGTTGGGCCGACATCCTCTGCAGAACATCACAACCCAAACTCAACCTCTTATTATGGTTTCAATGAAGGTCCAGATACCTGAGGCACACACACACACACACACACACACACACACACACACACACACACACACACACACACACACACACACACACACACACACACACACACACACACACACACACACACTCACCCAAAGGAGCAGGCGTTGGCCCAGCCCAGCTCGTAGGCTTTCCTCATCAGGAAGCCTCCAAAGATCCTGTTGAAGATGTTCCTCTCCTGGTCAACACACAAGCATACGTTTGAGAGGCGGGACTCTGCGGGGCTGAGGCGTTCTCCTCCTGGTCCCTGCTGCACTTCCTTCCTCTCACCTGTGGGTGGCAGATCTCCAGGCCTTTCAGTTTGGCGTTCTCCATCCACACCGAGTTTGGAGGCAGAACTCGACTGCTGAAGCTGACCGTCCTGCAGAGACAAGGGCGTGAACCCGTCTGTGTGTGTGTGTGTGTCTCTGTGTGTGTGTGTGTGTGTGTGTGTGTGTGTGTGTGTGTCTCTGTGTGTGTGTGTGTGTGTGTGTGTGTGTGTGTGTGTCTCTGTGTGTGTGTGTGTGTGTGTGCGTGCGCGTCCTACTTTGTGTCCAGGGTGTTGAGGAAGAGGCTGTGAATGATCTTCCTCTCCTCATCAGCAGGAGCGACTTTCAGCAGAGATGCAGTGCTCAGCTCCACACGACGCTTCTTATTGGCTGGAGAGAGACAGACACACACACACACACACACACACACACACACACACACACACACACAGAGACACAGACACAGACACAGACACACACACACACACACACAAACACACACACACACACACACACACACACACACACACACACACAGGAGCATAAACACAGGACATGGCTGAGACATGCTCAGACTAAGACCTTCTGATCTTCTGGTACCTTCTCCTTGCTGGATGATCTTCTCCTCCTCCGGTCCTTCACACTTCAGTGGATTCACAAACGCTGCTCTGGAACAAAGCACAAAGTCAGAATCATCAGTCAGCAT
>NW_027467252.1:7500-32500 GCF_046128005.1 Genypterus blacodes
TGGACCAGAGGCTGACTGTGGTGGAAAAGCCAATCTGAAGCGAATGAAGAAGCAGCTCATCTTTCACTTCACATACAGAGGACTTCGTACGAAAGGGAAAAAGAGTAAAAGAAGAAAATGGAGTATAAATTGCGAAAAGCTGAACCCGGGGACGTGTCTCATATATTACGACTGGTGAAGGTAAGAGAGCATCAGAGTCACCGAGGCCAGATAACGACACAACACAACACAACAACAACAACAACACACAACTCAGTTTGGTCTTCACTTTTTAATTATTTAGCTGATACATTTGTCCTGTTCTCCAAGTCCATCGCCTCCATGGCTTTGATGACATTGAAAATAAGGAAAACGTCAATAATGACGTCAATCTGCGCCTTAATCTAAAGTCCCGTCTGCTAATGGTGACAGATGAACCGATATATACGTTAGATCAGACTGTCGAGTCTTTTGTTTACAGCTCGGACTTATTTCCGTGTTGATGACGCCCCGTTTTTCCAAATATGTGTCGTGTGACGTCACAGGCTGGTTCTCGTTCAAGTAAACATGAAGATACTTTGGTTTCACTTACAGAAAGAATGACGACTTACCTGTTTACCTCCTAAACTCAAACTTTGAGGCTTTGAGCTCAACCTGAATAGCAACATTCTGTAAAAACCAAAGCAGATTTTTACTACTTTAATTTCACATGAGAAACATTATTATGTTATTATATATGACATCATTATGCTTAGAGTTTCATCATGCGTGAACAACAAATCTGTTCAAACTGTAATTATCTTTGTTCGAATGTTCGAGCGCCTGACTTCCTGTTAGGTGATCACACACATTTCTGTGAATAAAGATCCAGATCTTGATCCAGATCATGATCCAGATCTTGACCTCTGACCTCTGACATGCTTGCAGCAGCTAAACTAAAGCTCTCTGGAATCGTTTTCTCTTTCTGTCTCAGGAACTTGCAAAATATGAGGAGATGGAGGACCAAGTGACACTGACGGAGAAAGGTGAGCTCTGACCTTTGACCCTGTCTGCACAGGAAGCGTCTGGTTTCCAGCTCACAGCTTGGTTTGTGTCTTTGCAGAGCTCCTTGAGGACGGATTTGGTGACACCCCGTTTTATCACTGCATCCTGGCTGAAGTCCAGGGAGCCAGCAGCACGGACGGTATGGACACACACACACACACACACACCGCTCTGGGCTCGGTGGGCGTGGTCAGACTGTGGTATGTTAATGACCGTTGTTGTTTTTCTGAGTTAACCGTCGTCTTTAAACTGGAGACACAGCTTGTGTTTGAACTGGACACACACACACACACACACACACACACAATGTTCTATCATCAGTTCAGCTATAACAAGAGCAACACTCCAGCCGTGTCAATGTGGTAACCATGGTAACCTGCTGTGCGTTTCAGGGCCGAAGGTGGTGGGTTTTGCGATGTATTACTTCACTTATGATCCGTGGATCGGGAAGCAGCTCTACCTGGAGGACTTCTACGTGATGGAGCAGTTCAGGGGTGAGAAGCTCTGCTGAAACACGCTTCATGTGTTCACACGTCATGACTTTACGTAGCCCCGTCCACCTCCCAGCCGCGTGCTGATACTTGTTGTTCTGTCGTCCTGGCGCAGGCATCGGCATCGGCTCAGAGATCCTGAAGCAGCTCAGTGATGTAAGTTCACGTCCGCACACCAAGCTGGAGAGGATCTGCTGCTCACAGAAGAAATGCTGACTAAACCCTTCCTCTTCCTCCTCTCTCCCCCCTCTTCCAGCTGGCGATGAACACCCGTTGCTGTGGCATGTTGTTTGTGGTGGCGGAGAACAACGAGTCCTCCATCAAGTTCTACAAGCGGCGCGGCGCTGAGGACCTCTCTCAGCAGGAGGGCTGGAGGCTCTACAGGCTCGCCAAGGACAAACTGCTGAAGATGTCCGCCCCCGCTGAGGAGTGAGGAGGAGGAGGGGAGGAAGAGGGGAGGAGCAAAGGCAGGAGGCCACCAGTGAGGGCACAGAGGTTAACCCTTCGTGTCCACGCTGGCTTCACATGTTGGCGGCGTGCAGCAGGCAGAACACCAGAAGCTGAGAGCGCCGCAGAGCCACACAGGACGTCAGGCGTTGTCCTACTCGCTCCCGCAAACATGGAGCAGGTGTTGTCTTGTCTGCAGGCCAGTGCTCTGTGCCACAGACACGTTGGCCATGGTGGCGGCATGAGCCTCGTCATGTTACTGATGACGGCGGCGGCGGCGTGTTCTGAAGCAGCAACATGTGAATCCAGCGTGAACGAGCTGAGCTGCGTCCTCCTGCAGGCTCCTCCTGCTTCATCACAGCTGTTTGGATTTAAAGGGAAGAAAGGATTGTGTGTGTGTGTTACACTTCTGTTTGGCTTCTTTACTTTATTAACATTTACTTTGTACTTTCTGATGTTTAACTTTGAGTGGCTTGTTCTGATTTAACCCTGCGTGGTTTCTGCTGCAGTAACATGATGTTATGTTTATGTCTGCAAATAAAGTCAGGTGTTCAAACATGTTCCTCTCATCCTTACACACACACACACACACACACACCCCATAAGCAGCCCTGTGCACTGAGGGGATGTAAACATGGACGTATGGACGCCACATCAAGACAAGAAGGGAAACTGTGGAGTCTGAAGCTGAGTTGAGGTCAAATGAGGGCGTGAGGGTTGTAAAGAGGTCGATCACATAGAGGCCCTAACCTGGAGGTAAAGGTCCATCAGTCCTGTGGAGAGACACTTTGTTTACTCCTGGATGACTGATTGTCTTTACAAAGTAATGAATGATAAATTTGCCTGGAACATCTGATCTCCAGATGCAGCCCAGAGGTCCTTTAGCTCACTGACCCCCCAGACAAACATCCTGCAGGACCACAGACCCTCTGCTCTGCACATGGACCTTCTGACCAACACATGGAACTGTTTCCTCCATCAGAGCAGGATCTGTCTGTCTCTCTCCCTCGGTCTGTCTGTCCCTCTTATTGTATGGATCCACCCTCACCACCTGATGGCTTATTGATCCGTGTGACCTCTGCTCTGGTTTGTTGTTGCAGTGTTACTTGTGTGCATGTGCGTGCGTGCGTGTTTGGTTACACATTCATCAGCGGGGTCACGACCTCACTGAGTGACTGCAGGAACACAAACACAACTTTCCCTCCGTCTCAACTTGACAGATTTATATTTAATGAATGCCATTGTTTCTCTTTCTGCACATGAATATCAATGACATTTCATTGACATAAATGTTTATGTAAATATAAGTTATAGCACACAGGAGTGGCAGTGACAACATGGTAACATCTTGGGATCCCCAGGGACAACTGGAGGTTGTGGTAGCAACACAGCTGGATCGCCTCCTGATGTTGGACGCTCAGCAGGCTGTGACCCCAGATGACCCCACAGATGTGAGCCTCACTCAGGACGACGATGTCAACATCAAGACCTCAGTGTCACATTTATTGAAGACGTGAGAGGAATCAGCTACATTATAAGTGATCATGTACAAGATGGATCAGGAGAGGAAGACAGACAGACAGGCAGACGGACAGACAGACAGCACAGTTGATTGCTTCATTCAACACTGAAAATCCATACATCAATCAATTCATCCTGAGGTCAGCGTGAGGCAGAGGAGCCCGGAGGAGACGGCTCCTCTTCCTCACACTGACCTGCTGTCAGCACGACGTCACTGCGGCGTGTTTGATACGTTGATGACAGATTTGCATCCTGACAAAAGATGAGAACGTAGAGACAGACAGGTTAACCTGACCACTGACCTGTGTGTGTGTGTGTGTGTCTCACGCTCACTCGCTGGGTTTACATTTGGCATTTTAGCGCAAAACCCAGAGTTTTAAGTCAAAGGTCCAGCTTGACTCCCTGGTGTTGCCTAGGTGACGCCATCAAACACAAAGAGGCGTTCATGCTTCATCTGGCCATGAGCACAAACCTTCAGCAGAGGCCACGCCCACATGGGAGCGTTTCCATCACGTTGAAAATGAGCAAAACAACAGTCAACGTAAAGTCAGCGAGTGAATACAAGCGTGTGTCCTCCGTCTGTCTCAGCTGGACGCATCATCGCTCTACGTCCTCCGCCTTCTCAGCCTGACCAAGAGACACAAGAGACAGGTATCACACACACACACACACACACACACACACACACACACACACACACACACACACACACACACACTGGACAAACCTTCTTTTTACCAAACGGTGGCTCTTTCCAAAGCGTTTCCACGGTGACGCGGCCCTGCTGGACCCAAGTGAGAGCAGAGTCACGACTCACCTGCAACCACAAGGAAGGTCATCAACCAATCAGAACAGAACAGAACAGAACACACGGGACAGACAGACAGACAGACAAACCTTCAATAAGGATGCAGCCTGTTGAGGGTAAAACATGGAAGCACTCAGAGCCACAAGGCCGACTGGAAATATAAACCTCTTTACTCTGGAGCCTGAGAGAGAGACAGAGAGAGAGAGAGAGAGAGAGAGAGGGAGAGAGAGGGAGAGAGAGAGAGAGACAGAGAGAGAGAGAGAGAGAGAGAGAGGGAGAGAGAGGGAGAGAGGGAGAGAGACAGAGAGAGAGAGAGACAGAGAGAGAGACAGAGACAGAGACAGAGAGAGAGAGAGAGAGGGAGAGAGAGACAGAGAGAGAGAGAGAGGGAGACAGAGAGAGAGAGAGAGGGAGACAGAGAGAGAGAGAGAGAGAGAGACAGAGAGGGAGAGAGAGGGAGAGAGAGAGAGACAGAGAGAGAGAGAGAGAGAGAGAGAGAGGGAGAGAGAGAGGGAGAGAGAGAGAGAGAGACAGAGACAGAGAGAGAGAGAGAGAGAGAGGGAGAGAGAGAGAGAGAGACAGAGAGAGAGAGAGAGAGAGAGAGAGAGACAGAGAGAGAGAGAGAGAGAGAGAGGGAGAGAGAGAGAGAGACAGAGAGAGAGAGACAGAGACAGAGAGAGAGAGAGAGAGGGAGAGAGAGAGAGGAAACAGAAAGGTCTCAGTGATGTTTGCATCAAGCCACCTGAGCAGAGGAACATGAGGAACATGAGGATCTTCTGTCTTGGTGACTGGTTCACCTTTGGCCAGGTAGAGACCCAGGAAGCCAGAGAAACCGACCACGGCCACGCTGGGGTAAAGGTCAGGGGGGGGGTCACTGAGGACGCGGTACACATCTGAAAGACAGGAGGAGGAGGAGAGACAGGTGAAGATGAGCAGAGCTGCTGTGGAGACGCTGTGTGTGTTTCTCTGCTTTGATGATTTCATCTCATTGCTCCTCTGTGTTCTTGTCTCTGAGGCTCTCTGATGAACTGAGGACCTGAGGACCTGAGGACCTGGGGACCTGAGGACCTGAGGACCTGAGGACCTGGGGACCTGAGGACCTGAGGACCTGAGGACCTGGGGACCTGGGGACATGAGGACCTGAAAAGCTGAGGACCTGAGGACCTGGGGACCTGGGGACCTGAGGACTTGAGGACCTGAGTTCCTGTGGAACTGGGGACCTGGGGACATGAGGACCTGGGGACCCGAGGACATGAGGACCTGGGGACCTGAGGACCTGAGGACCTGGGGACCTGTGGACCTGGGGACCTGAGGACCTGAGGACCTGTGGACCTGTGGACCTGTGGACCTGAGGACCTGATGTGTGTTTGGTGTGGAGGTCAGACTGCATGTTTCCAATGAAGTTGTCTCACCTGACACTGTTGTGACGGAGGCGCTGACTGTCGGCTCGGCCGTCCTGTAGGCTCGCTGAGGTCCAAAGGTCACCATGGCAACAGGCAGACAGACACAAAGAGCAGATCACACCTGACACACACCTGCAGAGGATTCTTTATTGACCTCTTCTATCTGGCTGTGGTTTACTGCCTGGAGGAGGTATGGATGATGTCACTCTAATGATCAGTCACAGCTGCTGTCTGCCACTCAATGCACTCAAACACACACCACAAACACAGCCAAGTTCATACACATACATGGAGACACGCGTGTGGAGACATGGAGACACGCGTGTTAGCGTGTGGAGCGCAGGTGAACATGGAGACATGTGTGTTAGCGTGTGGAGACACGTGTGTTAGCGTGTGGAGACATGGAGACATGTGTGTTAGCGTGTGGAGCACAGGTGAACATGGAGACATGCGTGTTAGCGTGTGGAGACACACGTGTTAGCGTGTGGAGACATGGAGACATGCGTGTTAGCGTGTGGAGACATGGAGACACGCGTGCTAGCGTGTGGAGCACAGGTTAACATTGAGACATGCGTGTTAGCGTGTGGAGACATGGAGACACACGTGTTAGCGTGTGGAGACATGGAGACACGCGTGTTAGCGTGTGGCGCACAGGTGAACATGGAGACTCGGCCCCTGCTGAGGAAGGAGAAGGTCTCACCTCCACTCTCTGCACAGCAGAACCACAGCTTTGCTGCAAGAAGAAAACAAAACAAAGCTGAAGTCTCCCAGCAGCTGACATGACACTGCTGCCTGGCTCAAGGACAGAGGCAGTAAGTGATGATGTCAGCGTGGAGTAGAGCAGCACAGGGAAGGACAGAGGCACAAACAGAGCAGTCTGCAGGTGAACCCAGATCAGACCCTGAGGTAGAGAGTGAGACACCTGGAGGTCCAGGTGCTGAACATCAAACACACCTGACACTGGCTGGTGAACGGCTCTGCCCATTTCCGCACCGACGCCACGCCCTGCTCCACAGGCCCCGCCTCTGCTTCCACAGACCCAACCTCCACTTCAGGACTGCTGTACAGAGATGGCAGCTGGACACAAGCAGAGAGGAGCTCAGTCAGTCAGTCAGTCAGTCAGTCAGACAGGTTGAGCTCTGAACATCTTGACTGTGTGATCAAACCTCGTGGATGCTGAGTGCAGGCACGCTGTTCTTCTTCTTCCCCTCAGCTGCAGCCTGCACCGAGCCGCTCAGCAGCCCCGTTAGGCCTGGAGCTGCGACACACAGCGCCACCTGCCGGCAGATCCACAGAATGACACACACACACACACACACAAACACACGTTAGTAATGAATGACGCCGCGCTAATTGATGCTGCACCGCCGGTGTTTACGGCTTAAGAATTCTATTCAGGCAACAGCGGGGACAAAATTTGACTTTAGCGTGACGTAATCGTGAACTAACGCAGATTGACCAAGAGCGCGCGCCTGTTAACCTTTGATTTAGCGACCTCGTTAGCTTCTAGCTCACCTTAGCACTGGACGACAGTAGCTACATCACTCTTTACGCTTTCTAAGCTGCGGGAAACAACGAGAGTTTATTCTTCACTAAGTGACTTTCATAGCTTCTGACGGAAGACGAATGAGTAACAGGATCAGAGTGAATACTTACCAGTTTAATGTGCGACATCTTCCTTCCAGAGGAGATTGGGTTTGACTACGGCAAGCCGGAAAGATGAAAAGACGAGGGCGCATGCGCGTCCTTCAATAGTAAATATCAACAGAATGTATGTTGATCTGGGTGTGTGACTTTAGTTTCTGCACGTACACACACCTGCTCAGGAAGTACAGTCACTGTGCTATACACACACACACACACACAAACACACACACACACACAAACACTGGGTGCTCAAACTGTGAGGCCCATCTGCGATCACACAGGAGGAAGATTATACTGTAGGTACATTTGCTTGCTTCTACTTCGATTTTGTAATGGTCTTACATCATGTCTCTAATGCAGCGCGCCCACACACACACACACACACACAGACACACACACACAGACACGTAGCCAGCTGAAAGTTGACCAATATGAACATTTATTTCTGGAAAGAAGTTACAAATCGTTTCCAAAGAGTTCCTACTCAGATTCTAGGATATGTTAATCTGAACCTTCTTTTCTGGGTAGCGGCTGTAGCTGTAGCAGGTATGTGTTGATCCTGGTGATTCTATTCTGATATCCTACTGATAGACTGGTGGACTAAAGGAAGCTGTGCTAGGACTGAAATGTGCCTCAAACCAGGACAGCAGTATTTTATACACCTTTCTTCTGTTTGGACAGTGACATGAGAGGAAGAGCAGAATGAAGACTGCACTGAGGAAGATGTCCAGTTCATGGTGTCAGCTGCACGTGGGTACAAAGAGACACATGTGGAGACGTGGAGGGGACCTGCCTGCCTCTAACGGTGCGTTCAAAGGCCCGTGGAGCTGCTCAGTCAGCGCCAACCTAACAACCAAACAGGTGACGCCGTCCAGACGCTGAGCCGGCATCACGGGAACACACACCCTCCTTATCTGGAGCTGGATGCTTCATCGCTGCTCCATCACCTGGAAACACAGTTGTCCTACTTCTTTCCTGGCGTTGCATGAATATGGCTGTTTAGTCTACAACTCAACTCCTGCCTGTAACCTTTGACCCCAGGAGTGCCTGCACAGTTGTTGAAGCTCCATCCTTCCTCTTTGCTTCATGGACCAGCATCATTCCTTCATTTCATAAATAACTTTGACCTTTGAGCTGCCAGGTCCTCATGTATGGATGGTAACGATTCAAATGACTTCACAGATGAGAGCGAGCGGAGGAGGAGGAGGAGGAGGAGGAGGAGGTCCCATCACACACGTGTGTCACAAAGCATCCTTGGAAGCTTGACACCTCCCACTGACAGGCCTTGTTTACGTCCCACAGAAGGCTGCTGAGCCACATGCAGGCGGAGAGGACAGAGGACAACATGAGGACAGAAGACGGACAGCATTGATTAAATGCCACAATCAAAATAATACCACAGTTCACAATGTAGCTGTCATAATAAATAATGCTCCTCCTGATGACTGCATAGCTGGGTGCCAGCGAGGGAAGAAGAAGAAGAAGAGAACGCACAGCAGACAGACGCTGCTGTAGCCCTTTACACAGTCGGCTCAAGAAAGAACTCAAAGACGGAGACGGGACTCTGTGCTGGTCTGCAGCGGGGTCACTGAGGTCCACTGGGACCTGCGGGCTCAGCTGGAGCTTCAGGCACAAACATCTGAACCTGACACAGCAGCCTGAGGAGCACAAGCACCAACATCCCGCTGACTCTTTGACACATCACCCACAGATCTCCATCAGCACATTCAAACTTCAATTAGACTCCAATTAAGGCCATAAATGGAGACGTTGATGGGAGGAAGTGTGTTTGGCCCAGACACTGATGATCTGTGTGTCCTCCAGGGAACATGATGAGCTGAGCATCTTCAGCCTCTAGTGACCTCAGCAGCCCATCACGTGACCTTCAGACCCGGCTCAGACAGCAGGCAGGTCCAGGTGCTGCTGCTCCTCAGGCTGCAGGCTGGAAGAAGGAGTCCTATATGTGACAGGATGGAGATAAGATCTTTGGCTCTAAGGCCCAGCTGGAGCTCCACAGCAAGGTGAGACGGTGAAGCTGCTTAGACCTTTAGCAGAAGAGATCTGAACCCAGTCAGGTGCAGAGAAACCTCTTTCCTCTGGGCCTGGGGTCTAAACCCCGCCCACCTGAGGGTGACCAGGGAGTGGAACATCTGGGCTCCTTAGCTTAGCATGCTGCCTTCAAGCCTGAACACAGGGGGACATCCATGAAGACAGACATCCCACAGGACAGACGTACGTATGTACGTGTGCGTGTGTGTGTTTGCTTCCACTCACACAAAGAACTTTAAAGGTTTTGAGTTAACTGCATTATACATACAATCAGATCATGTTCTGTGTGTTCCTCTGTGTGTGTGTGTGTGTGTGTGTGTGTGTGTGTGTGTGTGTGTGTGTGTGTGTGTGTGTGTGTGTGTGTGTGTGTGTGTGTGTGTGTGTGTGTGTGTGTGTGTGTGTGTGTGTGTGTGTGTGTGTGTGTCCTTCTTCTCCTCTTCAGGTCTGTAGGTCTCTGATGGACCCTGATGGATCCATGATCAGGTGTTAGAGCCTCTAAAGCTCCTCTACATGGAGACAGAAGCTTAGATACAGACTAATATGGTGACCTCTGACCTTTGACCCTGAAGCCTCTGTATGAGGATGCAGAGCAGATAAACATGCAGGGCGTCGTGAGGACAAACAGTAGAAGAAGAACAGAGATGTGAGGAGGAGTTAGCCTCATGACATCATCACACAGCTCACTGAGTGAATCCAGGAGAGACGCTGAGCTTTTATTGTGGAGGGCAGAACTTCTATCTTTGTGCTGTGGAAGAAGAAAGAACAACATGGATCCATCAGGGTCCATCAGAGACCTGCAGAGCTGAAGAGGAGGAGAACATCTACACACACACAGAGGTCAGAGGTGAAGGAGGTGCAGAGGATGAAGAGGATCAAATCTCCATGATTTCATTGGTTTGCATTAAATAGGAACAAATCAGCTGAGGCTGAATGTGGAGCAGAAGTCTGAGTCTCTAAATAAATAAACACATCCAGGTGTCTTCTAAAGGTGAGTGTGAAGCACTTCTGAGCCTGATACAGTGTAGATACAGTGGCTGAGCCTGACTGGACAGTGTAGATACAGTGGCTGAGCCTGACTGGACAGTGTAGATACAGTGGCTGAGCCTGACTGGACAGTGTAGATACAGTGGCTGAGCCTGACTGGACAGTGTAGGTACAGTGGCTGAGCCTGACTGGACAGTGTAGATACAGAGACAGGAACCAGCAGAGTTAAACACGTTTTTTTCCTCCTAAACACATTTTTCTTGAGTTTTCTGAGAAAGCTAAGTGTGAAAATGTTGGAGCCGACGTTCACGTGACGTCTGGCGGCGCCCCCTGCCGCCTGCGGGCAGCGGCTCTGCGGGCCGGGCCGTGTGAGTGCTGGTCTGTGGCGCGGCGTTCACCTGGAGGTTTGATCCACAGACCTCAGCTGCAGCGTCTGACGTGCTCCAGCACGTACTCTGGGAAATGCAAGCTGCACACCTGTAGGCCGTCCAGCTTGCAAGGCATTCTGGGATATTCGTCCTCCTTCCACTTGTTTTCGTCGGGGTCAAAGGTGAGAATGGAGTCACTGTAGTGGCCGTTGTAACAGAGGCCGCCCAGGACCATGATCTGCCTGTCCAACACCGCCACCCCGTGGCCGCTGCGGCCGATGGGCATGGAGGCCAGGATGGTCCACTCGTCCGTCTCCGGGTCGTACACCTCGGTGGACGGGCAGCCCTGCGACTCAAAGGACGCCCGCAGGATGACGCACACGCCTCCGAACACGTACAGCTTCCCGTTGTGGGAGATCATCTTGTGGAAGCAGCGGGCGTAGTTCATTTTGGACTTGTTCTCCCAGCAGCTGGCGGGCAGCAGCGGGCCGCGGCCAGCGCGTGTCCTGTGTGCGTCCGAGCCACCCGAGCCCCCGCCCACTCCTCCCCCTCCTCCTCCTCCCCCTCCTCCTCCTCCTCCTCCTCCTCCTCCTCCTCCTCCTCCCCCACCCGCCCCCTCCCGCCCGGGGTCGAACACACACACCTGTTTGGAGGTGGAGGAGGAGGTGATGCCCCCGGTGATGTACAGTTTGCCGCTGAGCACCGTCCCCTCGTGGCCGTACTTGTTTACCGGGTACGGGTCCACAAACTCCCAGCGGTCCTCGGTGATGTCGTAGCGCTCTGTGGAGTAGAAGGTCTCGTCTCTGGTGCGACCGGCTACAGCGTAAATAAACTTTCCGATGACGCCCACAGCAAACTCTGACCTGGAAAAACAAATCAATACATCGATAATCAGGAATAAAAACATTATTAAGGAAGACAGAAACAAAGATGTGTGAAAGAGGACTCAGCCCCATCAGACTGAGTCCCAGCCCCCTGTGAGCTCTGTGCCTCTCAGGCCTGCTTCATCTCTGCTGCTCAGGCTCAGGGTTCATTTGTGTCTGACCCCCCTCTTACCTGGGCACAGACATGTCTGCCATGCGGAGCCAGGAGTTCTGCCGCGGGTCGTAGCGGTACACCTTGGAGGAGGCGTGGAACTCCCCGTCTGGCCCCAGCTCCTCTCCGCCCAGCAGGAAGGCAAAGTTGTTGACGATGGCCAGGCAGTCGGGTCGTAGGGGAACCTGAGGACCCTCCAGCTCCCACCACACCTGCAACAACACACACAACCATGGGACCCAAGGGAAAGCAGGGAGGGGAGACCATCTTTCCTCAGATCAAACATGGAGGTCACCTTGGGCCGCTGCAGCAGCAGGATCTTGCTGTTGACCATACTGTGACCGATCATCCCCCTGAAGACGGCGGTCTGCGGGCGGACCGAGCGGATTCGATTGGCTCGCGTCTCCACCAGAGGCTGCTGGTTGACCTCGTGGAAGTAGCTGAGCGCCTGGTCCACTTCCTGCCTCAGCTGTCTGGAGTAACGGTAAAACTCTGACGTCTTCACCTGACAGGAGGAAGAGGAGGAGCACAGAAGGTGGAGACAAACAAGTGTGAAGCTTCTCCTCCACCCTTGCAGCAGAGTGCAGCCTGAGAGAACATCTCCGCCTGACCTTCTCAAAGATGTTGGCGGGAGTCATGAGGCAGAAGCGGATGGACTGGACGATGGTGTCCGTGTGTCTCCAGCGCCGCCGGTCGTGTCGCAGCCACGCCTGGACGGCTTCGTACAGCTCGATCTCTGGGAAACGACTCAGAGCGTCACTGTTCAGGTACGCCTGGACCACAGAAGAAGAACCCACACACAGTGACCACACGGCCTGAACACCGCCTGACCTCTGAGTGTTCCTCTGTCAGTCTGGAGAGGTTCTTCTTCTCCTCAGGTCTGCAGGTCTCTAATGGACCCTGATGGATCTGTGTGGATGTTCTAACCCTTTCTGAGGGAACAGCATCATGTTAGTCTGTATCTAAGCTTCTGTCTTCATGTAGAGGAGCTTTAGAGGCTCTAACACCTGATCATGGATCCATCAGGGTCCATCAGAGACCTGCAGACCTGAAGAGGAGGAGGAGAACATCTACACACTGACAGAGGAACACACAGAGGTCAGAGGTGAAGGAGATGAAGATGATGAAGGTTTGTCTCCACTCATTTCCATGATGATGTATTTGATTGATCTTTTCTTCTCAGTCTAAACATCTCTGAGAAGTTCTGGACGACAGCCTCACCTGCAGTCTCTCCAGGCTGAGGTAAGACAGGAAGTCTGGTCGGCTCATGAGGGGGACAAAGTTATCCAGCAGGAAGTTGTCGAGCTGCTCCTGGACGCCCTCCACGCCCACGCTGAAGTCCTCCAGCAGCCGCATGACCTCAGCACAGTTCTCCAGGCAGATCTTAGCCAGCAGGAAGGAGCAACAGAACTCCACCGCCTCCGTCAGCTGGACGTACATGGCCGCCTGACAGGAAGAGGAACGGTGTTGATCTGACTGATCTATTTTACCCATCATGATCAAACTGAGGCCGGTGTCAGGATGAAGATCCATCCAGTCAAATGTTAGGTAGGTAGGTAGGTGTGTGTGTGCGTGTGCGTGTGTGTGTGTGTGTGTGTGTGCTCACCTGTAGGATCTCCTGGACCGTGGGCATGCTGAGCTCCAGAGAGCCGTAGTACATGAAGCGGAGGATGTGTCCGAACCCTGCAGCCGTCAGACCCTTCATGTGGATCTTATCCTGGTCCCGCTCCCTCATGTCTGCTGTGAACATGACCCGGAAGTAGTCGCTCTGCGTGGCCAGCAGGGCCTTGTGGGCCTGTGTGAGGCGAGCAGCACAGAGTGTGTGAGGAACACCTTCACCATCAGCTGCCTTCATGCGGCTCTGAAGGACAGTTGGGCCTCACCTGGAAGTGGTGCTCCTCGATCAGCAGCGTGACGTCCAGCAGCAGGCGCTCCTCGTACAACGCCCTGAAGCCCGACGACACACTCCCATCATGCACCTGGGACAGGTACACCTCCACATCCGCCCCCGACATAACACACCTGGAGACACCAGACAGGAGGAGCGTGTTAGAACCCACAACCTCAGTGACTGACAGGTCAGCAGCTGCTTTAGAGGTGATCAAGACCTTCATCACCTTCATCATCTTCACTCTGTGTGTGTGTGTGTGTGTGTGTGTGTGTGTGTGTGTGTGTGTGTGTGTGTGTGTGTGTGTGTGTGTGTGTGTGTGTCCTCCTCTTCAGGTCTGTAGGTCTCTGATGGATCCATGATCAGGTATTAGAGCCTCTAAAGCTCCTCTACATGAAGACAGAAGCTTAGATACAGACTGATATGGTGGCCTATGACCTTTGACCCTGAACCCTCTTTATGATGTCATGGATCACCAAATATTCAAAACTGCATTCCACCAAATGAGACGCCGGCTTGGATATTTGGTTGAATGCAGTTACACATGAGTGTGTGTGTGTGTGTGTGTGTGTGTGTGTGTGTGTGTGTGTGTGTGTGTGTGTGTGTGTGTGTGTGTGTGTGTGTGTGTGTGTTGTGTGTGTGTGTGTGTATATACGCACACACTCACTCACTCACTCACTCACTCTCTCTCACTCACTCACCTCTGATTGGCCACGGGCATGTCAGAGCTGGGTGTCTGGGCCAATCAGAGGACAGCGCCCCGTGAGTCCAGCAGATTCTAACAAAGTCCCTTTGGTGAGCGTCAATCACCTGGACGACAAAGCCAACAGAACCAGCATCAGAACCTCCCCGCCCGCCGCCACGGGGTCATGCTATGGGTCGACATGACAACGGAGGTGAGGACATGAATGCTTTGGATTATGAAGGCTGGTTGTGAGCATTATGGGATGAGTTTAATACGACACACACACACACACACACACACACACAGTCCCATTCAGACCAGACGGGTCGTGTGTTTGTCTGGACTTTGGGTCGGGCCTCGGTGCTGAGGAGGCTGCTGGTTACTAAACACACCAACAGGACAGTCTGAAAGAAAGCTTCCATGCATTTGAAAGTTTTCCCCCTTTTTCTCCATGTTTTGGAATGACCTTTGACCCTGCAGCTATTCCACAGCTTGGTCCAGTTTGGTGGCCCCACAGACGCATGATGTCACCACCTTTCTCTTCACCTGCACCGAGGTCTGGCTTCCTCAGGGGGGCGCTACAGGTGAGAGGCAGCCTGGGGTCAACCCTGGGGTCAGGTGGGGTGAGGGTGAAGCAGGTGGACACTTACAGGAAGTATCTTGTCACTCAGTAGGATGACCTGCACTCATGTATGCTTACTAGCATTCTGCTGTCCGTGTGAGTGTTCCATGTTTACTCGTGTGTGTGTGTATGTGTGTGTGTCTTTATCATGTTAGCTCAGTCTGTGCCTCAGAGTAAACATACTTTGATTTGAGCCAAATTGAGTGACATCAGCGTCAGAAGTGCCTCATTCACAGCCATGTAAACATACTGAGTGTGGGGGTCAGGGGTCAGGGGAGACGCTGTACCTTTTGGAGCCCGGGTGTTCAATCACAGGCTTGGATGTCTGGGTGCTAAGGGGCCGCTCGCATTTCCTGTGTTTGTGTTTCCCTGGTTCTGACAGAACAGAGAGAAAGACTGCTTTAGAACACAGAGACATGAAGAAGACCCACAGGAACATCAGGCAGGGCAGAGTGCCAGGTCTGACAGAATCAAGTCCAGGGGAGGAAAAGTGCTCTTCTGCTCACAATGGACCGTTTGTCCCTCGCTCACAGAGATCTAACATGTCCTTATAGAACTACAAGTCAATGACAGCATTCATCAAACTACAGTATCACACATGGAACTAAACAGGATGTCAGGTGAAGAAGCAGGATCTGTGACTGCAAGGCTTTCTTCCTCTGCCCCCCCACGGTAGCTTGGTTACGTCACTAACATTCATCCTGACCAAAGTGTGTTCATCGATCTGAAGTGATCGGTTGTGAAGACAAACTCAGCTGAATGAAGCGGCCACAACAAAGAGCATCCACAGGGAGGAGGAGGAGGAGGAGGAGGATGAAGGACAGGCGGCCACAGCGACTGACTGGGTATCGATCTGACGAGTTATCATTGTGTGTGTGAGAGAGAGGGAGAGTGTGTGTCTGTGTGAGTGAGTGAGTGAGTGAGTGTGTGTGGTGACAGGAGCTCCGAGCCTCCGACACAAGAAACAGCTGTGTTAGCTTAGCTTAGCTGCTAAATCCGCTCGGCTCACCTCGGCGGTGCGAATCAGCACAGCCCCTCTTCGACCAGGCAGCTCTGGCTTCGTCGGACATGAAGTTGCAGGTTCAAATCCGGAATCAAGAAAGCTGCCGGCAGGGGTGCGCTGCCGTGTTATTGTCCATCTCAGAGACGAACAGAGCCTCCGTTCAGCTCTAAGTTAAAGGGCTAATAAGCCACAGCGGTGCTCAGGCTTTACAGACGCCATTTTCTGCGCCGGCGTCATTTCCCTTTCGGGCGGAACTGAAGGGCGTGTGCGGTGCAACAAAGAGTGTATATCTGAAGATACTGATCTCCACCCACACGCACTGACACGAACCGGACGGGTTCTCTAAGTGCCGTCACATATTCCATCTTCTTTGAAACTGCAGCTATTTTTGAAACGATCATTTTCTACCTTTTCTTAATTCATAATCCTCGATCGTGATTCTTCACATTTTTAGATGTTCAGTTTGGTTTCCCCAGCAGACACAAAATAGAAATTCTTTATTTCATTTATTATTAGAACGACAATGTCGGAGATCGCATATTAAGAGACATATGTCTTATTGAAATTAGACATGTTGATTTATTGTTTCAATAAAAACATAAAACTCATTTGTATGAAGTAATTACAAGAAAATGATTATGACATAAAACAATCGTGTTATATCATCAGAGGGATCTCATTGTAGAACATTTTCAAGTTTCTACAAGAAACTCAACAGAGCTTGACAGATCAATGTGAAAGGAATCATTGAAATAAATGCAGATTTAGAACCAAGACTCGAATTTTGAACGGGAAATTTGTGAAGAATTCACAAGATCAAAAAGCTCTGACAACAAAGAAGTTTATATTGTTTGAATTGTATTGTTTATTCAGATGATTCATTTGTTCTTTCTTCTTTTCTGTTCTGTAGCTGCATTCAAGTATGATGTATTGCATGAAACACTGTTAATATGTCAGTGCAAGAAGACAATCACAGAAATTACAAATTTGGTTGTCGATCTATCAACATTGTTCTTACTTTATTGGGATAAAGACTCATCCCACCCCAACAATAAACTTTTCACCCTCCTCCCATCCGGCAGGCGTTACAGAAGCCTCCGCTCTCGCACGAGCAGGCTCAGGAAGAGTTTCTTCTACGAGGCGGTGACCCTGCTGAACTCTACTCCATTTCCCCACTCAACTCCATCCTCCCTCTAGCATCATCTTGCACTCCACTGCAATTTGCACAACTTTCTGTTTGCACTGATCACTTCCATTTCACTTCCGTTTTGCACAAAGACTCCTTGCACTTTTTATTTACATATTTATTAATTTATATTTATAGTTAGTATATATAGTATATATAATGTATATAGTTTATTCTGTATATATTCTGTATTCTGTATATATAATAGTACACTTTTGCACTTTCTGGTTGGATGCTACTGCATTTCATTGGTTTGTACCTGTACTTGCTCACTGACAATAAAGTTGAATCTAATCTAATCTAATCTAATCTAATAACATCGCACGTGTTGTGTACCAAAGAGGTTTTAGGTGTTCAATAATAAATTTACAACAGAATATACACTCATCAGACCAAAAACCAACATCAGTCGTTAATTGTTGTTGTTAATTTAAGATATAGGTATAAATAATCATATAATCATTTCTTGGAATGTGAAGAGGACATTCTCTCGTGACAGCTGATCGTGACATTGTATTGCTACATTAGGGGGCGACCAAATTATATGTCTGCAATTTTGTATTTGACCAAATTCATTTAAAGACTACAGTCGACGTCAAAGAACTACAAACACTTTACGTTCGACGTCACTAAACCGCGACGGACCCCGCGCGTGGGAGACAAGCGCGAGAGTTTGTTGTAAAAATCGGGATAAGCCTGTCCACTGCGCTGTATAAATGAAAACTGTGGTGAAACGTCTTAAACTATTAATATCGTCATATAGAGCGCAGCTGATATACGCCACAACTGTAACTAAAATGACATTTAACTCAAGATATTGCATCATCTGCTGTGAGGACCCCTCAGCTCCTGCTTTACTGAATAACACGAGTTGCCAGCCACCGCTTTGTAGTTGGCGAAGGAAAATAAACATGTATTGCGAGATAGATTAGATATAAAATTCCTAACTGATCCCTACAAAGTAAACAGCGCCTAAAATAAAGATGGACTGTGCAAAGAATGAATTGATGTGTTCATTCCATCTCTCAGGCATTCAGCTCAGCTGTCTCCTTTTCCCTTTTGCATTCAAGATGGCGGGTGACGAGTCTGGTACAACGCTTGGTCAGCCTCACCTGGTTAAACAAGACCTCCGTTCTCTGGTAAGTGACCATTTAAGAACTCCCATCGTCTCACACTCGTTTGTTGAATGTTGTCTCTCAATGTTGTAGCTGAAATTGGCGAATCAAATATGCTAAACGGTGTTAGCGAGCAGCCGTGCGGCGCCGCTAGCAGCCGGCATGTGAGTGCAGGCCGCCGGGCGGAGAGGCCGCGGGCCCGGACCGGGCACAGTGGCTCAAATCTGCATGTATTTAATGACATTACCGCGCAAATTCGTAAAATATGAGTGAAGTCATCAGTGTGTCCTCCTGACAGTGATTCAAACTATAGTGAGCGGGGTTTTGAAACGCTCAGCCCGAACATAAGAGTCTCAGCTACCATGCTAGCATGCTAACATGGTAACTATTCACTGGTGTTCGCTAATAAACGAGTCAGAGGTCTGCTCCAGATGTGTGGAGCAGAGTCAGACTGAGCTCAGATTGACTTCAGCCAGTGCAGCTCTGAGAACGACTTTACTAGAAGCACCGAGTGAGGCTGCGATTCATAAAGGGAGTGAATCAGGACAAAAGAAGTGTGTGTGTGTGTGTCTGCTCATAGAATCACACTGAAGCATTAAGGTTTCGTTACTGTTCTTTATTTGAAACTGATAAACGTGTTGCGAACACATTCAGGGGTGATGCACCAACACACACACACACACAAACACACACACACACAAGTGGCTCTATGTAACGGTTAAAGATGGGATGGTTGAACTCTTCATGGTGAATGTTTGTGTCATGTAGCTACACACTTTAGTTCAAACCTCCTGATGTGATTATTCAGGAGGAAAGTACTGGAGTTAATCCTGATGTGATGGAACGTGTTTGACCCTGGTGAAGATCAATCAGACCTACATACACACTAAGGATCTGTCACATCTGCATATTGTTCCTCAGCATACAGACTTTATGGAGTGTGTGTGTGTGTGTGTGTGTGTGTGTGTGTGTGTGTGTGTGTGTGTGTGTGAGAGCTCACTCATGGTGAGATCAGTGAGGATCATGACGCTGGTGCGGCAGCATGATGATGATGGTCACATCAGCAGAAGAGATGTTGATCTCTGATGGACCTCTTGAGCTCCCTCTCCTCCCTGTGCCTCCTCTCAGCTGGTGGTTCAGGTGGAGGTGAGGCTCTGTGGCGTGTGTGTGTGAGTCTGATGTGTTGTGTTCTGTCCCCAGGATGTGTCCACACTGACGACTCTCTCTCCAGAGATCCTCAGCAGACAGGCCACCATCAACATCGGTATGGAAGTCCATCCTTCATCCATATGACTCAAGCTGCTTCAGCTCATTAACGTGCATGTATCTATCAGTTCCACACTGATGGAGTGAACCTCTCTGCCCTCCCTCCCTCTCTCCCTCCTAGGCACCATCGGCCATGTGGCCCACGGTAAGTCCACAGTGGTGAAGGCCATCTCTGGGGTTCACACGGTCAGGTTCAAGAACGAGCTGGAGAGGAACATCACCATCAAGCTCGGCTATGCTAACGCTAAGGTAAGCTCCGTCCAGCACATCCAACACAGCTGGCCTGGGTGTGGGTGACCTCTGACCTTTCCCTCCTGTTGTAGATCTATAAGCTGGACGACCCCAGCTGCCCCAGGCCAGAGTGCTACAGGTCGTGTGGCAGCAGCACTCCTGATGACTTCCCTACAGACATCCCTGGAACCAAGGGCCACTTCAGACTGGTCAGGTGAGGGAGGACACACACACACACAGGAGCACACACACACGGGCACACAGGCACACAGGCACACACACACACGAGCACACACACACGGGCACACGCACACACACACAGGCACACACACGGCCACACACACCGGGGCACAGACACACACACACACACACACACACACACACACACACACCGGGGCACAGGCACACACACAAGGGCACAGGCACACACACACAGGCACACACACACTCTGATGGACTTTTCTGAAGCTCATTCACAGCAACATCTCTCCCTCTCTCTCTCTCTCTCCCCTTCTCTCTGCCCCCCCCCCCCCCCCCCCTCTCTCTCTCTCTGTCTCCCCCCTCTCTCTCTCTCCCACCCCCCTGCTCTCTCTCTCTCTCTCTCTCTCTCTCTCGCCCTCCCCCCCCCCTCTCTCTCTCTCGCCCCCCTCTGTCTCTCCCCCCCCCTCTCTCCCTCTCCCCCCCCTCTCTCTCCTTCTCCCCCCCTCTCTCTCTCTCTCTCGCCCTCCCCCCCCCCCTCTCTCTCTCTCCCACCCCCCCGCTCTCTCTCCCGCTCTCTCTCTCTGTCTCTCCCCCCCTCTCTCTCCCTCTCCCCCCCCCTCTCTCTCTCTCTCGCCCTCCCCCTCCCCCCCTCCTCTCTCTCGCCCCCCTCTGTCTCCCCCCCCCCCCTCTCTCTCCCTCTCAGACACGTGTCATTTGTGGACTGTCCTGGTCATGACATCTTGATGGCCACCATGTTGAATGGAGCAGCTGTCATGGATGCGGCCCTCCTGCTGATTGGTGAGTCTGTGTGTCTGTGTGTCTGTGTGTCTGTGTGTCTGTGTGTCTGTGTGTCTGTGTATCTGTGAGTCTGTGTGTCTGTGTGTCTGTGTATCTGTGAGTCTGTGTGTCTGTGTGTCTGTGAGGCTGTAGAAGCTCTGAGTTTGTCTCCATCTGTCCAACATGGCCTTCATGAACACGTAGAAACCTTTTGAAGCTGTGTGTTCTCTTGTGTCTGGACTCTGATGGTGGTGGTTGCTGTGGCGCTCTCTTCCAGCGGGTAACGAGTCGTGTCCGCAGCCCCAGACCTCGGAGCATCTGGCCGCCATCGAGATCATGAAGCTGAAGCACATCCTGATCCTGCAGAACAAGATCGACCTGGTGAAGGAGAGTCAGGCCAAAGAGCAGTACGAGCAGATCCTGGCCTTCGTCCAGGGTGAGTCAGCGTGACCCTCCCCCCTCCCTCCCCCTCCTCCCCCCTCAGGTCTGCAGCTGTACTCAGTGCCTCTGCTGCTTCCTCCCTCAGGCACGGTGGCAGAGGGGGCGCCCATCATCCCCATCTCCGCACAGCTCAAGTACAACATCGAGGTGGTGTGTGAGTACATCGTCAAGAAGATCCCAGTGCCCATCAGAGACTTCACCTCCGAACCCAGACTCATCGGTGAGCGCGCGCGCGCACACACACACACACACACACACCACACACACCACACACACCACACACACCACACACACCACACACACACACACACACACACACACACACACACACACACACACACACTCCCCGTTAATGAGTCTGCGCTTCAGTCATCAGATCCTTTGACGTGAACAAGCCGGGCTGCGAGGTGGACGACCTGAAAGGGGGCGTGGCAGGCGGGAGCATCCTGAAGGGCGTCCTCAAGGTCAGTCTGTCTCTCACTTTTACAGAAAAAAGGTCATATAGATGCGCGCACACACACGCGCACGCGCACACGCACACACACACACACACAGAGTGAATGTCTGGAGAAGAGAGGATGACAGGTGGTGGAAAGATCAGCAAACTGAGCTGAGTGACAGAAGTGACACTAAACAGAAGAAGCTGGACCAGACAGAACCAGAACCAGGCCTCACTCCTGCTCCTGCCCATCTAGATGCTTGTTGTTGTGTAATAAAAGATGCTTCTGAGCTGCAACAAACTGTGTGTGTGTGTGTGTGTGTGTGTGTGTGTGTGTGTGTGTGTGTGTGTGTGTGTGTGTGTGTGTGTGTGTGTGTGTGTGTGTGTGTGTGTGTGTGTGTGTGTGTGTGTGTGTGTGTGTGTGTGTGTGTGTGTGTGTGTGTGTGTGTTGCGATGCAGTTGGGTCAGGAGGTGGAGGTTCGGCCCGGTATCGTGTCCAAAGACCAGGAGGGGAAGCTGATGTGCAAACCCATCTTCTCCAAGATCGTCTCCCTGTGTGCTGAGAACAACGACCTTCAGTATGCAGCACCTGGAGGCCTGATAGGTAAGCTCTCAGCTCAGGCGCCGCTGCTCACAGAGGTTCACAGCTGCAGCTCGCTCATGGTTCACGTCTGTGCGCAGGTGTGGGCACCAAGATCGACCCGACGCTGTGCCGGGCCGATCGGATGGTCGGTCAGGTGCTGGGGGCCGTCGGAGCGCTGCCGGAGATCTTTACCGAGCTGGAGATCTCCTACTTCCTGCTCAGGAGGCTTCTGGGAGTCCGCACAGAGGGAGACAAGAAGGCTGCCAAGGTGAGCAGTGCATCATGGGAAACGTGGAGCAGATGTTTGTACTTGAGTATAAAGGCCCAGTGGAGTCATGAAGTCCATCACAGCATTCTGAACGCTTCCGTGTCCCCGCAGGTCCAGAAACTCTCCAAGAACGAAGTGTTGATGGTCAACATCGGCTCGCTGTCGACGGGCGGCCGCGTCAGCGCCGTCAAGGCCGATCTCGCCAAGATCGTCCTGACCAATCCAGTGTGCACGGAGGTGGGGGAGAAGATCGCTCTGAGTCGCCGTGTGGAGAAACATTGGCGGTAAGAATGAAGAAGCCAGCAGGGGGCGCCGGTGTTCACTGCTCCTCACACATACCTTCATGTTTACATCATCACACGCCTTCAGGTTAGCAGCAGGTACACATGAGCTGTTCTCTAACTGGCCCCTCCCCTTTTTCCTCTGACAGTCTGATTGGCTGGGGCCAGATCAGGAGGGGCGTGACCATCGCGCCCACGTTGGATGATGACTGAGTGGACAAACGGAGCGTCTGAGGCAACACAACCATTACACTCTATATATTTTATTTTGTTTAGTTTGATATGTGAGGAGGAAGAGGAAGGACATGTTGGGTTAAAGAGGCCTCGTCTTCCTCTGCACTGACACCAGGAGGAGGACCTGAGCCGCCCTGATCTCACTGCAGAAGAAGAGGAAGGAGCAGAGAGGCGACTGTCTCACACCTCCTCCAGGGGGCGACAGAGAGCAGCTGCTGTCAGGGGGGAGGGGGGTTCAATAAATTTGGAAATACAAGCTTGCCTTTGTGTTTATTACATGTTTACCTTTAGAATGACTTATATATGTTTAAATGTATATATAATGTATTTACTGTGTGTGAGCCTGAATGGATGGTGATGATGGTTGCCGTGGAAACAGACTTTTCTGTAGAGAAACAGTGAAACCTTTGTGTCTAGCAGATGAAGTTATAAACTCATGTCCATGTTCTTTAGTTGTTTTCTGTCTGGACTCATTTAGATTCTGAAGTTTAGAAGAACGCTTAGATTCAAACTCACACTTTTGTCGTGTTGACAGATTTACTAACCTTTGTTCCTCGTGGACACGCAGCCGCTTCATGATCCTGCAGCGTGACTGAGCGTCAGGACGCGTCACGTCACGCTGAAGCGTTCAGCTGCGTTTACTGAAGGCGGCGTTACTTCCGGGATGAGCCACCTGACGAGCACGGGACGTGACGTCACGCAGGTGTCAGACCGGGACTGCGTCTCTCTGCTGCTTCGGCCTTACATCGGTTTGTTCGAACGTGTCGTGATCGATGAACACCCGCTGACTTTGATCTTCATCTCTTTACATCAGAGCACCGAACAAAGTGAGGTTTGTTCTTCATGGAGGCTGCAGGTAAGATCACTCTGCTCTTCATCACACACGAGCCTCACCGCAGCAGGACGAAGAGTTTCACCTCACAGGTTTATAAGTGATTCATCAACAGTTTAAGGGGTTTTTGAAGCCTTTTCTACAAAAGTCCTATGAGTCATTGAGTCAAACTTCATCATGAAGAAGAGTTGATGTTCTCTCTCTCTTACCAAGTTCAAGTTTCCAGTTTATTGTCATTTGCACAGTCGAACACAGGGGAATACATTTAAATTATGATGAGACAACAGCAGCATATAGAGATTGAAATTGAATTTAGTGCAAATAGCGCTGTTGTGTAAAGTAAAGTGCAGTTTATTGTTAAGCTGATCCTTAATCAGCCTCCTGTGAGTCCTGGTTCATTAAGACTAAGCAGCTGTCTTCTTCTCTGCCTCTCATTGGTCAGATGGTCAGAGGGGGCGGGACAGCGGCAGTCAGAGGCGTTCGCCTCTCGATGTCATCATGAACCAGATCCGCAGGAAGCGCGCAGCTCCTGACAGGAAGCCGCTCGGGCGCTTCCTGTCTCGCTCCTCAAACCGTGAGATGATCCCAGAGGACGGAGAGGAGGGAGACAGAGGACAGAGCTCAGGTGAGACGGGTAGAGACAGAGAGACGGGGAAAGACAGGGACAGACAGACAGGGACACACAGAGACAGGTAGAAACGATGAGACAAGGACAGACAGGGACAGACAGACGGGTAGAGACACCGCACCAACGCTGACAGAACGCTTCATTGATCTGAGGCTGAAACATACAAAGTGATCAAAGCAATGACACACACACACACACACATACACACATAACTTTAAAACAGAAACCCAAGTCTCAGCAGAAGAACACACAGATGCCGCTCTGTGCTGAGGAGGAAGTTTCTTCAAACCAACAGCGCTCAAATAATCCAGAACCAGCTCATGTGAGGCTCCACAGCGCCTCTAGTGGCCACTAACGAGGAAGTGTGGAGTGTTTGTGATGTAGAAGCAGGTGAGGGTCAACATGGAGCCTGAGGCTGAACTCACATCCTGTTTGTCTGCTTCCACTTCCTGCCCTTCATGTTCACTTCACCTCCACATGGTGCTGTGTGTGTGTGTGTGTGTGTGTGTGTGTGTGTGTGTGTGTGTGTTTCAGGCGCTGCAGC
>NW_027467253.1:0-2500 GCF_046128005.1 Genypterus blacodes
AGTCCGACCTTCTGTCACTCATCTCAGTTTGAGTTAAAGCAAGAAAACCATTCACTTGACCTCTGACCCTTATGGATCCATGAACACGTGTTAAAGAGAGGAGTTCAGTTCCGTGCTCATGTCTTCACCTCAGAAAGTGTTTCTCTATGAGCTTTAACCCTGAAATGTCCGGAAACATTTTAGCAGATGACTCCTATAGTAACAACTGACAATCCTGTGTAACCATAGAGACGCAGAAGGAAGGGGATGAGAGAGAGAGAGAGAGAGAGATAGACGTCAGCATTGTTGGTTCTATTCATTCATTGTGAATCCACCAGATTGGTTGAGCTTTTATTGTGGAGGGCAGAACTTCTTTGTTCCACACAGGGATCTACAGACCTGTTCAATCAACTGCACATATCAGGAAAAATGCTCTAGTTTACAACAAATACCATCCCTGCCCTGGTCTAGATGTCATTAGATTGAGCACTTACCTAAAGTCTGTATAAGGTCAGGAACTATAGAGGGGACAGAGCGACCCACAGAGCGACCCACAGCTGAGGTCGTACAGGAGGACAGAGGGATTCATTCAGCTCTAAATCCTGTTGACCCAGAGGAGAGAGGGGGTTCCTGCTCTTCTGCTCTAACTCCTTCAGACAAGACGCCTGCCCACCCAGCCAGCCTGACAGACAGAGGAGGGGGCTTCATCTGACCCGCCTGACGTACAACTCACTGTCAGTCATTTGCTGAGCTCACACACTCGCCCAGCTCCAGTCAGCTGTCACATTGTCTCCTGACAGACCAACACACACACACACACACACACACTCTTGTTAACCCGTCTGTTGGTAGTCGTGACTGTTTCTTCTTTCCATAACAAAAAGAAAGCTAATGAGGGGAGCTGTCAGTCGGTCAGTCAGTTAAGCAGCAGTGGGTACATGGAGCTAATCTGAGGTAATCTGTGTGAACCATCTGCTCACTTCTTCACAGTGCTCACACACACACACACACACACACACACACACATTGGATATTAATGCCACATTACTCTGTAGTCTCTCATGATTCCACAGTCATGCTCACGTATGCAGACGTCCCTCAGCACACATCTACACATGTGGGAACACACAGGAAGCTCAACATCTCCCTCATATTTTTCCGGGCCATTCAACGTTTGATTTGTCTGCATTACAGCAAAATAAATCAGATTGAAGCAACATTCTGTTCACTGGACACCACAAATAATGAAGAACCTTTCAGAAAACATGGGGTCAATACATGTCTGATATTAAATCCTGTTTTTACTTTACTGAGCTACGTCATCTTTACTGTAGAATAAAAACATTCACTCATACACATAACGTAAGGTAACGTTAAACACACACACACACACACACACACACACACACACGGCTCAACGGCTCTTCATTCAATCATAAAGTCTCATCTTAAGTGCACATATCGACATGAAATGTGTGGATAACGCTGATAACGGAAGTTCATCAGTAGAGTTCACTTCAGCCTCGCGCCCCTTCACCCACACTGAGTCATTACGGCTCTCACTTATTAACTTCATCTAATGAAGTGTGTGTGTGTGTGTGTGTGTGTGTGTGTGTGTGTGTGTGTGTGTGTGTGTGTGTGGTGTGTGTGTGTTGTCCTACCTGCGGCTCGTGCTCTCCCTCGCGCGGCTCTTCTACTCACCGCGCACGAGCCCAGCAGGGTCCAGGTGGGGGTGGGCGGGGCTCTGGATGATTGACAGCTCTCCTCTTAGCCAATAACAATCAGGAACGCAGAGGCAGTAAATAAAAGGTCAAAATACAATAAAGACGTAATCTATATTTTGTATATTATATATATATCCTGGTTGATCAAGCTGATGAGACGCTCATGTGTCAGGAAACTCATCTGTGGTTCACACAATCCAAAGAGGCACAGAAGTACACTTACAGGCAACACACTCCCTCCAGAGAGGAGAGAGAGGGGGGGGAGGGGAGAGAGGTGGGGATGGATGGGGGGAGTGGGAGAGAGAGAGAGAGAGAGAGGGGGAGGGGGAGGGATGGGGGGAGTGGGAGAGAGAGAGAGAGAGAGAGACAGAGACAGAGAGAGAGAGGGGGGGGAGAAAGAGAGAGAGAGAGAGAGAGAGAGAGAGGGAGAGAGAGAGAGAGAGAGAGAGAGAGAGAGAGAGAGAGAGAGAGCGAGAGAGAGAGAGAGAGAGAGAGAGAGAGAGAGAGAGAGAGAGAGAGAGAGAGAGAGGAGAGAGAGAGAGAGAGAGAGAGAGAGAGAGAGAGAGAGAGAGAGTGATCCCCTCTTGGACTGGCATGGTTTTGTTGGCCCAGAATCTCAGTGAGAACACTGTAGAGTGAAACATCGGCATCAGTGAAACAGAGCAGAGAACAATAACAGGGCTGAACTTCAGGATCCCTAAGAACCCTGGAGAGGCTGACCTCTGACCTCTGAGGTCTGGAGCCATGCAGTCATCATGAGGATCAGACCTCAGGTCAGTCGTTGCTTCTTTCACATT
>NW_027467253.1:7500-27500 GCF_046128005.1 Genypterus blacodes
TCCACTTCCTGTTCCACCTCCTCCTCCACCTCCACCTCCTGTCCCACTTCCTGCTCCACCTCCTGTTCTGTGAGGGCAGTTCCATATCAGTTTGGATCAGAAGCGTTATGTTACATAAAAACCTTCTGACTTGTTTGGTGTTCAGCTTCATGGTTTTAAATGTAGATTGAAGCATTTCTTCTACTTCTTCATCACTAAGATGAAGGAAGCAGGACGTGTGAGTGCGACCACGTTCAGGCCGACTTCTCTTCCCGAGCGTTGATGTAGAAGCTGAACGTCTTTGGTTTCTCTGTGAGCCAGAACGCCTCTCTGCTCACTTTTGGCTTGATGCTCAGAGCAGAATGGTGGTGTGTTGAATTGTGGAAGTGTGTGTGTGTGTGTGTGTGTGTGTGTGTGTGTAGGGGGGGTGTCTTCCCTCCCACAGGCAGGAGAATATGCAGCTCTAAACTGCCAGTTTGTGTGAATGTGAGTGTGAAGGTGCTGCTGATGGAAAGTTTCCCTGCCGCCTGCTCAGTGAAACTTCACAAACCAAATACAGCAAACCCATAATTCATCTACTGATTATCTGGGTGATTAATTGAGTCGTGGATGTACGTGTATATGTGTACGTGTACGTCCGTGCATGAGTATGTGTCCGCCACATTAAAGAGACTAGAAGAAGAAATGAAAACTGCATATTTCCAATCTCATGAGAAGCGTCCACAGACAAACCTCCTCCTGGACGTTTGTGGCTCCGCCCCTCAGCTGTAGTAAATTGCTGAACCTTCTGTTGCTGTTGTGGTCTGATGTTTGGTGAGAGAACTTCATGGCCCCCCCTGGCCCCCCCTGACCCCCCACGGGGCCGGGGCCTCTGCCTGCTGAACAATCCTTTACATGCATGTTTGATTGATGGTGATTTTAAATGGAATAGTTTATAATCCTGACAGCCTTCATGTAAACGGTCCTTATTCAGTTCAACAGTCTGGAGGAGTTTGACCTTTCTGACTCTAAGCCTGGTGAGATCCAGAATCCAGCGGCTCTCACGAGTCAGAAAGTGAAACAAACATGTCTGCTTGGTGTTTGGCCTGAATGCCCACAGTGCCACCTTCACTCAGAGATAGAATGGGGTTGGTGTGTGTTAGTGTGGCATCGCTGTGCGGACTGAGCGCTGCTCCTAAAGTGGGCAGTAAAGGTGGATGCATCTCAGTGTTGGACCGGTTTGTCTCTTTGTCACAAAGCGAAGCAGTGCGTGACACGATAAGTGGAGTCTGGATCTCTTTTGTAGCATCCTGACAGAGCTGATCTCTCCCTCCTGTGTTTTCCATCTCACACACTGTCACACCATCCTACCCACTAACTGGCTGCTAGGCAACATGGCCCGCTGAATGGAGTGTATTTTTATATCTGTGTGTTCAGGACTAGAGACATTAAGAGGAGAGAAACATTCCTCCAGCAGCCTGGCTTCCTCTCTGTGTGCAGCTGAGGCTTTGAGACGATCATCATGTCGTATTCCCTCATCACAGATTCACCCTGAAGACGTTTAAGGAAGATATGAGCTAATTACCGTATAAGGCTTGAGCTGGATTCATGTGAGTGACGGTGGGAGCACATGATGGCTGTGTGTGTGTGTGTGTGTGTGTGTGTGTGTGTGTGCAGAGAGATTAACCTTCATGCCTAACTGTGTGATTGAGCTCGTCTGTACATATCGTCCATTTAGTGGAACTCCCTGTTGGTGGCTGTTTCTCCTGCCTCGGCTCTCTGCAGCCATTTTCTCTCCTCTGCTGAAGGAGCCCCCCCCTCCCCTGTTGTTGTTATAGCGTCTCCATCAGGTGGAGTGTGGCTTTGATCCAGATGTTCGTCTTCGTGTCAAAGTCTCTAACATTTCACCCAAAATTGTATGAGGAGACACAAAATGGATGAACTTGGACTGTATGAGGTATGGTTCAAAGGTCATAGGCCACATCACCTGGTCCCTGCATCAGATCCAACCTGAGCACAGAGTAGAGTTTGCTGGTCTGGAACATCACCGCTGATCCTCCACAGCCAATTACTTTTTATTCCCTCCACTTTTTCAGGCCATTAGCTGCAGCTGTAACGATTCTCCTGCTGCGTCAGCCCGTGTGCGACCTGACCCGCTGAACGTGAGCTCACTCTGGAGACCGGAGGCTGTGGGAGCAGGAGGAGGAGGAGGAGGAGGATGAAGGCTGATGGGACACAAGCTGAATGTTGAATGTTGCAGTCGTGTTTCCATGACGTGACTTCATGTGAAGAAGTCTCACCTTCTATACAGCAGGTGGCACCAAATATGGAGCAGGAAGTCCAGAGATGTGACCTCAGTACCTCTCACCCTGATCTGAGCTGATGTGATGTGATGTCATGATTACAATTCATCCATTATTCAATGTGAAGGAGGTCCAACTATCGATTGAGGAAATTGTTGAAAATTTGCACCGTAGGTTTAAGACGAAGGAGCCTAGGGTACACACACACACACACACACACACACACACACACACACACACAGAGCCAGGGCTCACTTGTCCCACGTTTGTGATTGTTGTTCAGGCTCCATATGTGTTTGATTTTGCTGGAATCCCACACATACTGACTTTTGCATAATTGGCTTTGTTTGCTGTCAGTAGACAGGAAGAGGCAGGATTTAGGAAACGTGTTAATTAAAGGATGATGAGGGACCGACAGCACGGCTGAGTAATCGTGGCTACCAGCTACACACACACACACACACACACACACACACACACTGAGTCTACAGTGTGAAAACAGAGAGCATTTCACATCTAATAAGTCTTTATCCAATTATCTTTGTATATATGGATCCCTCAGGCAGAAGGCAGATCATGTGTTTGATCATTTGAACAGCAGGGAAGCAAAGGACGACGCAGCTTCTAATTTTAGAAAAACAGCTGGTACACTGTGATCCATCATCCTCGTCATCTGGGCCGCTACAGAGCTTTAAAGAGTCTCTAATGTGTGTGAGGCTGCTCCACATCTGAGGGGACAGGCTCAGTGTGGAGACGTGAAGATGTGACGGCTGTATCAATGTATCCAGTCATCAGAATTCACTTTGGTGTTCTGAGTGAGTGAGAGAAGAGAGAGAGAGAGAGACAGACGCACCTCCAGTTGTGCTTGAAGCTCTCTAACCGTTTTGTTTTGCTCCTTCTTGGTTCCAGCTCCCCATCCTGGCCTCCTCTGTCGTCAGCCTTTACTTCCTGGAGCTAACGGACATTTTCCAGCCGGTGCATTCGGGGTACAGCTGTAATGACCGCAGTCTGTCTCTGCCCTACATCCTGCCCAGACAGGAAGTCTGCCCTCTGCCTCTTCTCTTCAGCTTGGCCTTCGCCGCTCCCACCGTCACGGTAAAGCCACACACTTCTGCGTGTAGTGCTGTAATGTTGAAGCTTCCTCTTCACTTCATGTCCAACATGCAGCTAATCAGACAAACCAACACAGGAGGAAACATCCTGACCTGACCTCCTGACCTCTGAGGATCCATCAAGCAGAGACTGTTGTGTGACCTTAGCCTCCACTCTCGTTCCATACGGCTCCATACTGCACAACCTGCATCGACCTTATACCTGCCTCTTCCTCTTCCTCTTCCTCTAGATTCTGATAGGAGAAGCCATTCTGTACTGCTACCTGTCCAGGAGGTCGTCCGCCAGTCAGACCGAGGCCAACATCAGCGCCGCCGGCTGCAACTTCAACTCCTACATCCGTCGAGCAGTGCGCTTCATAGGTGGGGGCTCAGGCGTGTGCCGACACGCTCCATACGTGACCGAGCAGGCAGAGCGTTCTCTCACACACACACACACACACACACACACCTCACACAGACAGAAGTGGGCTGAGTGCGTGTGGAGGAGGAGAGGAGTCCAGAGACACATCTGACCTACTTTACTGCAGAGAAGCCCAGGGACGGATCAAACAGCTCCACACTGACCTGGATGTCCGTGTCAATATGGAGTGTTTGTGAAAGTATTAAGACAAACTGTGTGAGAGTCCTACAGGAAGCAGTGTGTGTGTGGAAGTCAGGATGAGGAGCAGGATGTCCAGGTCTCCTCTCTGCCTGTGTGCTGCAGTCACATGTCTTTGTTTCCACAGGCGTCCACATCTTCGGGCTGTGTGTGACGGCTCTGATCACAGATATCCTCCAGCTGTCCACCGGTCAGCACGCCCCCTACTGGCTGGATGTGTGCAAACCCAACCTGACCCACATTAACGTGTCCAGCTGCGATGAAGCTTTCATACTGGAGGATATCTGCTCCGGACAGGATGTGGGGCTCATCAACGCCGGGAGGTGTGTGTGTGTGTGTGTGTGTGTGTGTGTGTGTGTGTGTGTGTGTGTGCGTGTATGCCTGTGTGCGTGCGTGCGTGCGTGCGTGCGTGCGTGCGTGCGTGCGTGCGTGCGTGCGTGCGTGCGTGCGTGCGTGCGTGCGTGCGTGCGTGCGTGCGTGCGTGCGTGCGTGCGTGCGTGCGTGTGTGTAACTTGAATCCTCATAATACTTTGACTTCATTCTCTTTCCATTCGTACCTTTTTTCTTGAGATATTCCGTCTTCATTTCCTGTCCATCTGAATGTAAATAACCATGGTAACCACAAAGAGGGGCCGTGTGGTCAAGTATAGTCTGAGTCACTCCATAGAACAAAATGTGTTATATTATCTATGCATACAGGACATGATCATCCTCATCCTACACACACTGCATCTATACAACACCTGCTGGGGCCCCCACACACACACACATACACACACACACACACACACACACACACACACACACACACACACACACACACACACACACACAAACACACACACTGTCTGTCCAGCTTCTTTGAAAGTCAGGTGTGTGTGTTCCAGATGAATATTCAGTCTTGTCCTCAGCTGTCTGTGTGGTCGCCATGGTTATCAACATTAAGAACACTGCCTTTCTCTCTCTGTAGGAAATCTTTCCCTTCCCAGCATGCAACTCTGGCTGCCTTCGCTGCTGTCTACATCTCAGTGAGTGGAAACACACACACACACACACACACACACACACACACACACGCACACACGCATGAATCAAGCTCTCTCCTCTCAAACACAGAGGTGCAGAGGTACAGCGAGGATGAGCCCAGATGTTGTGTTGTGTATTCCAGATGTACTTCAACACGGTGCTGACGGACTCGGCCAAGCTGCTGAAGCCTCTGCTCGTCTTCACCTTCGTCATGCTGGCCATCCTGGCCGGGTTGACCAGGATCATCCAGTTCAGGAACCATCCTGTAGATGTTTACTTTGGGTGGTTACTGGGAGCAGCCATCGCCATTTACCTGGTGAGAGCTACGCTTTGGTGAGGTTTGGGTTTCTATGGGATACCACTGAGCTGAGCTGAGAGAGGCCTGATGAAGCGTGTTGTTCCTGTGCAGTGTGGCGTTGGTATGCAGAGCCGGTGGTTGTTGGGTTGGATGGTGAACTCGCTGTAGGAGATAAAACAATATACTGAACACCTCCCACACGCCGTCGCTGTCCAGCCCACACACACGCGCCCACACACACACACAGGCATCTCAACACAAGCAGTTAGATATATGAGCAGATACACACACACACACACACACACACACTCCAGCCCTCTCATACTTCCCACACGTTTGGTTTGGTTTCAGATCGATGTCACCGGCTGATATTAGATCATCACAGATATCTGAGTCTGATCCAAACACACAACCAGCTACATAACTGCACTTCTGTGTGACACTATAGATGCTGTGTGTGTGTGTGTGTGTGTGTAAAGGTATTTTATAGATCATTGTTATTCAGAGATAAATATCTTCGCTATCAAAGCATCATTATGTAACTGTGTGGAAGAAAACCTTTCTCTTCCTGTGACAGTTCAGTATGTTCACTCTAGATGTGTGTGTGTGTGTGTGTGTGTGTGTGTGTGTGTGTGTAGGGTCTTTATGCGGTGGGGAATTTCCAGCCAAGTGAAGACCGGTCCAGAAGTCCCCCCCCTGCCCCCAGCCTGAGAGAGCCCCCCCTCTCCTCTCTGCCCAATGTCAGCCAATCAGCTGCTAGCAACAGCCACCCAGGTATGACACGTTGTCATGGAGCTCCATCCTACAGTAACTCTGACCCTTGTATGTTGTCATGGATCTCTAGATGAGGCCTCATTATAGTCAAACACACTTCTGTTAGTGAGGAGATACCTCGAGCTTTTATTGTGGAGGGCAGAACTTAAAGGTCCATTTAAAGTGGAGCAAATATGTGTTCCAACTTAACAAACAAACATGGAATTGGTCATTTGGTAAGAAGATGTTTCTCCAGTCTGGTTTGTTTATGAGTCACATTCATGCTGAGCCTCCTGGTTCTGGTTCTGGTTCTGGTTCTGGTAGGACATTACCCTCTGGTTCCCGGCCCAGAGACCATTCTCACCAGGACCTCCTCCCACATCCTGTCCCCCAACCAAGCGGAGCCGATGCTGACGCGAAGCTCCTCCTACCGCGAGCCCTCTCTGAGCAATCTGAAGAGAGCCAGCGCTGAGGTGGAGGTCATAACTCCGCCCAGTCCTCTGGGTAACCGTGACAACATGATGACCTTCAACAGCAGCACACTGCCAAGGTCGAGTCTTTGGTAGTTTATGTGTCAAATGTTATCTTTGTTATAGTTTTAACTCATCAGCCCTGATCTCCTTCTGCCTGGTTGCTGATGTGTGTGTGTGTGTGTGTGTGTGTGTGTGTGTGTGTGTGTGTGTGTGTGTGTGTGTGTCCTTCCTCCAGGTCTCACGGAGGCTCGTCATTGGAGGAAGGACGGGTTCCTCGGCGCCACGCCTCCATCCACGCCTCAATGGACTCAACCCGGTCCAAACAGCTCCTTAGCCAGTGGAAGAATAAGAATGACAACAGGAAGCTGTCACTCCAGGTGATGGATGGCATACGGCCATCTTCCTCTTCCTCTCCCCAGAGGAACATGGAGCTGCGCTGCTCCTCTGAGCCCTCTGCCATGGGCTTGGAGGCGGAGCTCCGGGCCGCCGTCCACCTCACATCGGCCACGGGTCCTGAAGCGGAGCTGCGTGTCGGCGCCCACATCCCGGCTCATTACATGAAGCTAGCAGCCAGCTCCGTTCCAATGGCCAATCACAACCACATGGTCCATAACGGAAGCACGGGATTGGCCGGCGGGGCCAGAGTGTCTATCCAATCGCGGCCAGGCTCCTCCCAGTTAGTTCACATTCCCGAGGAGGATAACCCGGCCATCAAGGATCTGGAGAGCGAATCGGAGGACAGCATCATGGACGGGGGCGGGTCAGTGAGGGAGAAGTGGCTGCGAGTGGCAGAGAAGACCACCCTCCCCTGCAGACCCCTCAGTGCGGGGGGGCAGCCCAGACTCATGCAGGTCTGTGAGCCACACACACACACACACACCTTTACAGATCTGATGATCATTATAATAATCCTCCTGACGCCATGGTAACACCGGTGTGATCAGATGTGACAGCTCAGGTGTGTGAGTCTTGGTGTGTCTGCCTCTTGTTCCAGGTGATAGCCCTATCCAAGCAGCAGGGTCTCATCTACTCCCCCCGCTCTGAGGATGGGGGCAGCACCGTCAGCTGCACCGGATCCATCCGGTACCGGGCCCTGATGGACCAGGACCCATCACCGCCTGCTTCCACCACTGGAATGATGGGAGGAGGAGGAGGAGGAGGTCCGTCTCTGTTCCACTTCACTCATGACCCAACTTTAGATTGACCGTGCACACAAACGACACCATGACACCATTTTGTTTACATGATGTTCATTCACTTCTTAGAATCTGAACAATAAGCAGCACACCCGTTTGTAATGTTTACGTCTTCACACATTCCTAACCTTTTGTAACATGAATATTAACCCTAACTCTCTGCTTTATTTAGGTTTGGAGAGAAGTGGCAGTATTGTTCGTGTTGACGCTCACCCAGAGAGCCGAGGCCACAAACCTGTGGTGAAGCCCCCCAGCACCGACGGCAGCGGCTCCTGGCGATGGAGACCCCCGGAACAACGGCCGTCTCTCCGCCAATCGGCTTTCACGCTCAACGACCTGAACAGACACACGGACAGCTGTGATTCGCTGAGGGATGGTGGGTCAGGGGACGGACGGAGGAGTGTGACAGGGATGGAAATGGAGTGTGAAGGAGGCGGAGGAGGAGACGGAGGAGATGGAGGAGGAGGAGCAGTTCTTTACTCCCATCATCCGCACGTTGTCCACCCGTTACACCCTTTCCACCCCGGTAACCCCGGTAACCCCAACAACCTCCATCACGCCAACTTTATCCCCAATAATCCAAATTTTAATAACATCCACCTGAATTTCAACCCCGGCCCCAACAACATTTATGCTCCCAACACCTTCGCCCCTCCCTTCCACCCCCACCCTCAGGCCGTCACCACCATCAGGGTCACCCCGGTGGAGGGGACGGCGGCCAGCAGCGACGGCGGCTCCGACTGCCAATCTGTGGCCTCGTCCAGCCGCGAGTCCACGCTGAAGAGGAAGAGCGCCGGCAACATGGTCCACGCCCCCGACCGCGGCCCCACCCCCGACCTCCACAGCAACCACCGCCTCTGCGACGACGCCAATGAGAGCAGCGTCCGTTTCCATGACAACCTCATTCGTTTTCAAGACAACCCCAACCACCCCGCCCGGCAAATGCAGGGGATGTTCGGACGCCCCGGCCCGACTCCGCCCCCCACCCTACCCCGCCCCATCCTGACTCACACTCCGCCCCCCACTCTGGGGTTAGCTTACAAAGAGTGACACATCCAGAGCTAAAGTCACTCCACGCGTCCCTGTGGCCCCTCTTTGGTCTTTGACTCGTCAGAGCAAAGGGGGGCCACCGTGTGGAACAACCTCCTCTTTGTTTATAGATACAGCCGGTTGACTCCACCCACAGCCAGTGCTTGGCCAGTAAATGATGATTTGAAAGCATTAGTCCCGCCCACAGCCCCTCTGCTGGTCCCTCAGGCCTCACCAGGCGCTGGTCTGGTCCCTAAAGTGAAATGATGGCTTTCCTTTCAATGCTTATATTCTCAATAGATCCTTGATCTACTTTGGGTCCCGAGCCATTCTAGCTCCCATGACCCTGCTCTCCAGCCGACCAACGAGGAGAGGCCAAAGATCTGAGCCCACTGTTCAGAGCCCTGAGTTTGAGTCTTTCTAGTGTATTTTTGGAGCCAGCAGTCCAGATTGTTCTCATTTTGTAAATCTAACAAATTTAGTGCACTTACTTAAAGGCACAAGGATGAAAGGGTTAAACGGCGTCACGGGGAGGGAGCAGCACCTCCTCCGTCTGTCTCACAGCCAGTAGGGACGGATTAAGCTCCGCCCCCCGCTGTGAGTCAATGAACATTTATATCAGCCGCATTTATACCAGTATACAGGCGAGGTGTCTCACTCTATTATAACCTTTCTACTGTAATGATGTGACATTAGTGTATATTTACATTTAAGATCCATACCTGTGCCGTGTGTGTACATAGTGTGTGTGTGACCACGGTCCTCAGTGTGTCTGGGCTACAGGGAGAGAGTCGCTGTGTTTGAGGCCAAACAGGCAGGTTTTTAAAAAGTCCACATGGTTTAACTTTTAAATGTCAACGATTCCATGAAATGATGTTGGATCAGACTGGTGTCCTTCATCCTGTGACATGGAGATCCTGGCTCCCTTCATGCTGTGAGATGGAGATCCTGGCTCCCTTCATCCTGTGAGATGGAGATCCTGGCTCCCTTCATCCTGTGAGATGGAGATCCTGGCTCCCTTCATCCTGTGAGATGGAGATCCTGGCTCCCTTCATCCTGTGAGATGGAGATCCTGGCTCCCTTCATCCTGTGAGATGGAGATCCAAAGTAAGGGCTTTCCACGACCTACTGTCCGCGTTTCACTGTTAGGAGCATCGTGTTCTAAGAGCGTTCAGACAAACGTGAATCAGCTCAACGTGAGCTCAGCTGATGGGAACGGAGCTGAGTGAAGGAAGTGAAGTGAAGGAAGTAGAGTTACCATAGTAACTGTTGGCCGCCGTCCCAATCTTTCCTCCATCTGCTAATAAAAGACAGACCTTTATTCTTCTGATGGCCACCAGCTCCGCTTGCTTGGCTTCTTTCCATCTGTAAGGTGGAGACGGAGCCGCTCTTCATCTTGTTAAAGCTTTTCTCCGTCTCCTCTTCACACAAACACACCAGGAGCTCCAGGCGTCACAGCGTCTGATCACAGATCCATGAGTTACCTGTGAGTGACACTGCTGCTCTCTGCTGAGCAACACAGGAAGTCACTTCAGACGCCATTCAGAGATTAGCCGGGCGTCCATCTACGTACAAAACCTCAAGAGGAGATCAGATGAGGCCTGTGGACATTATGGGATGTTCAGCAGATACTACCTGGTGTGTGTGAGATACGACTGTAGAGGCAAAGAAAAGTCAGGTGACTGCGTAGAGAGAGCAAGGTGACGATGATGATGATGATGATGATGATGATGATGATGGTGGAGGAGGAGGTGTGTGAGTGTGGAGGTGCTGGATGGAGGAGACTTCTTCTAACACTTCAAAGTGATGAAGACCTCATTCATTTGTGCTCTTAAACCTTTGGTGTGGTTCAACATTTTAGTCGTAGTTATTATTGATAATTGGACCTGATTATGGCTCGATTGATCATTTAGACATCAACTGTGTGAGAGGAGAGAGGAGAGGAGACGTAGGGGAGAGGAGAGGAGAGAGGAGTTTCCTGTGATGAGTGCTCTATAGCGTGAGAGGAGGACCAGACTCCAGACCCCTCTACTCCAGACTCCTCTCTAGTCTGGACTCCTCTCTAGTCTGGACTCCTCTCACATCTGCAATCCTAATCCTAATTCTGATTGTGGTCATTCTCTGCATTCTACCTTCCCTACTTTGTTAATAATGACCACTGAACTTGATAACATAGTTTGCTGCTGTCTCACACAGCCAAGCTTCTTTGTATCACTCTATAGATATCTATAGATCTATAGATATCTAGATATCTACAGTTGCCAGCGCTCCTAGCTAGCTACACACTAGCATCACCTAGCAACCTGAGAAAAACGTGTCAGCTGTTTATTCATTTCGCAAATATGATGCTAGCTAGCAGGTTTGACTCGGCTGCCATTGGTTACATAGCAACACAGTTGCTAGGCTAGCACATAGTTACAGCAGAGGGACTATTTTTCTAAATGGAAACTTGTAATTAGTAATAACTTCATTTGAAATGACTTCTAGCACAGTTATCAATATGAACCCATATGTTTGACCTGACAGACAAACAGACACACAGCAGATCGATCTCAGATTTTACAGCCGAGACAAGCATTGATTTGCTTTCTCAAAGAAATCAAAACATAAATAATGCAAAGTAAGAAACAGAAAAAGTTCTGCTGAAACTACGCCACAATATTAAGTATTTAGTAAAACAGAGTTTGAGACTCAGCTCAGTTTGAGCCTGAGCTCAGTTTGAGAATCAGCTCAGTGTGAGAGACTCTGACAGGCAAAGCACTTAGAAATTAGTCTTAAGTAGTTGTTGTTAATAAGTTAAAGTTTGAAATGAGTCATTTATAAACACAAGTACTTGGGGGAGAACTTCTATTTTGATATGATAGATAAGAGATGAGATATGAGCTCTAGTTTGTAAAGGCACAGCTTTAACGATCAAAGTGAACTTGGGATTGTTTTGGTTCTGAAGATGTTTTAAATGAAATCTGTACTTTATTGTGGAATATGGTGTCATGTTGGATGAGGTGATGTGATGATTCATAACAAGCACAAGGTCAAAGGTGTAGATACTACAGTCAGTCAGTCAGTCAGTCAGTCAACTTAGCCTCTATAAACAGAAACACTGAGTGTCACAAGTCAATCATCCAGTGCAAAGCTGGGCAGAGCCAGATTGGCTTTAGGGCGAGGTCAACTGTGTGGGGGCGGAGCCTGTAAGGTTCAGGAGGAAGAGGAAACCTGGGCACTTTTTGGATTGAAATGTGAGAGGTTATGGATTTGTTGTACTGATCTTAAATGCTTTGATCTCCTGAGGGTTCATGGAGGTCCAGATGAGGAGAAGGAGATCTCCAGATGATGATGCAGACTGATGTCACCAGGCACGGAGCTATTCCAGGCTGCAGGCACAGATGTGATGAGCTCATCAATATGTTCCTGCTAAAGACCATCAGTTAGACTGTGGGTGCAACATCTGCACAATTTTGTGTTTCTGAGATCAATATCTGAGGGAAACAAAACAATCCACATGGATCCTGCTTTTCCTTTTTCCTTCATCACGTGCGTCTTGGTTAGAATCTTAATTTACTTCTACTGACGCTCTTATTGGAATTATTGCTGTTAACACTCAAATTGTGTTAGAAGCAAATAAACTCGTCTGCTGGTCAGACAAAATCCATCACACACACACACACACGCACACACACAACACACATGAATCCACAGAGACAGCAGTTTGAGCTCTGAGCTGTGACTCACCCTCATCAGCTGAATATACCTGAGTTTATATTTCAGTTTATCTGCAGTCACATAATCAATTTCTGTTACTCAGAGTACATTTACTTCCATTTATGTCTAATTCAATCTGATTATGAGGTATTCAGAATAAAACATGGCCTTATTCAAATCAGAATCCATCTCTAACATGCATGTTTATGTACATCTTTATGGTTTCTTTCACAGTAAAGCTTTGCAAAGATTTAAAAACAAATCTCAAACTAAAATGGAAATCTGTACAAAGGTCCCCTTTCATGTGAGCTGGCTTTGGTTGATCTCTGTGGTTGTTCTTCACCTTCTCATGCATGTATGTGCATAGAAAGGGGACCCGGTTAGTGATGTTAGTTCTCTTTATGCTACCTAATGTGACACACATGGCCTCACATGTTCATATGCTGCTGACGCTTTATAACACAGAAGTCAGATAGCCATGTTTTTCTGTCTTTCTTTCATTGAATCTCTATTGATATGATATATAGATATTTTTGATTAGTGTATGTGATCAAATAACTTTTTATAACTGCTTGTCATATTTGTGGCCAATTACCATGGCAACCATCTGAGTTCAAACCCGTGCATGGTCGGTTTGGCATCCAGTCAATCAGAGCAGCAGCCGTCACTGAGCGGTGACATCACTGATGAGGCACACGGCAGCTCGGTTTGTCCCACAGTGAAGTGTGAGCGTGAAGAATACACACGACGAATACACACTGCTGAGCGTGCAATAGGGTCTAAGACTGAAAGGAACATATTTGACTGATCCAATACGATCCGAAATGAACAGCGGCGTCATATATTAAGGGATACTTTGGCGATTTTACAAAATGTATTGATTTTCTCAGGAAATTATGTCCAAACAAGGTTAGCTGTAGCATGGACGCATGTCTAAGGTTCAAAACTACAGACAAAACTCAATGAAAAGTTGGCGAAATTTTAACGAAATTTCCAGGAAAAGTGAATGACATTTTGGCAAATTTCTAACGAAAAGTTTAATGAAATTGTGGCGAATATTTTGATGGAAATTTTTACAAAAAGTTAACGAAAATGTTACGAAATTGTAATTCAATGTCTTGTAGTTTGCCCGATATTTTAAAGAAAATGTAACAACATTTTCCTGAAATTTCCATAAGGGTCCATTCAGAGACCTACAGAGACCACACTGACACACACACACACACACACAGAGAGAGTCTGAGCTCGGACTTAGTTTCCCTGCAGATCTTTACATTTTGCCAGATGAGCGGTTGATTCTATTGGTGGATTATTGTTGGAAGTTTGTTATTGAGTTTGTTTTTCTATCAGATTTATACATGAACACCTGAGCTGCTAGCTGTTATAATGGGTCACCGTTTGTATTATTGCTGTAAATAGACATTTGTATCTTTATACTCATCTGTATTATTCTGTGTATGAACCCAGACACACAGTTTGGGTGATTGGCTTTGTGGCTAATGCTAATGTTTAGCATAGAGGTTTTCATCCAGGCCTGGAGCCACATGGATCCATTTTAATTCTTAATGTTTGGCGTATTGATTGTTACGTACAGCAACTGAGATGACTCGGGTCGGATCAGGGTCCAGTGAAGTTCTGACTTTCATTTATGAATTAAATTCTGAGACCTCAGAAATCTTTTTTTATCCCCAATTAGTTTCTCAATGATTAAAGTCGTGATTGTGAGGGGAGAAGTCAGAATACTGAGAAAACATTCCATGAAGTTTTTTTTAAACTTGGCTCCTTTAAACTTGTTCCTCCAGACTAATTCAACCTGTGTCGTCATAAAAACGCTAAATACGACAAAATCTGGCTCCAGTCCTTATGTCCCAGATGTTTGAACGTTGAGGTGCTGATGGCTGCAGGAACACTGACCACACACACACACAAACACACACACCTCCACATGTCGCTCTGCAGCTGTCAGCACCACATGAGGAAACAACTGAAGTCTAAACAAATCTAAAAAGTTTTTCTTGAAAAGGCCAAAAGCAGACAGGAAGTGGTGACCTGAGCTGACGTGATGATGATTATGATGTTTACATGTCCATACTATTCAAAGCACTGTATTCTACTATAACGCATATTAACTACATATCACATATTTACTGTAACCCAGATGAGGTCTTATGCTGGCAGTATGTGCCAAACAATATTCAAGTGATATGCCGGCAATCCTTACACACTTTAATGATTTGTGGGTACAGTTACGTCCAACCTCTTTTGTAAGCTGGAGCATTGATTTGGTGTTTTGCTGAGACGTACTGCATCTTTTACAAAAACACACAACATCAAAGTCGTCTACGTCTGTTCTGGATTCAAATCTCTTCTTGTGGCATCATGTGTTGAGCTGAATGACAGAGTGGAGTGACGGAGCTGTCACGTGACAGTGTGGAGTGATGGAGCTGTCACGTGACAGTGTGAGCTCTGTGCTCGAACCATGAGTGACCAGCGAAGGCTTCTGTTTTCCAGTGGTGTGTCTGTAACAAAATAAAGATTTGATATCAAACCATCTGTGTGTCCTCTCTTTCTTCTGCTCCTTCTTTCTTTCCTGTATTTGGACTCTTGTTTCCGGGGGTCACACACTCAGGAAGTGAGACTGTGAGACAACTCTTCTGGGAGACTAAGGCTCTGAATTTACCGACATTTTTTGTACAGACGAATGTTGAGAAATTTCGCCTTTAATTTGCCCGAAATTTACCCAAAATGTGCCTGGAGTTTGTCTGTAGTTTGCCCAAAGTTTAACGAAGGTTAACAATTAAGCTTTAGGAAAATTTTGCGAAGTATACCCAAGATTTGGGGTCGCTATGGGCAAACTACGGGAAATTCACTGGAATAATTGCCCACAAACTACTAGCACATTTTGGGCAAACCAGACAAACTAAGGGCAAATTAAAGGTATATTTCGGGTTAATTGTTGGCAAACTAGAGGCAGGCTGTGAGTAAACTATGGGACATTCTCTGGGATAAATTTCAGGCAAACTACCGGCAAATTTCGGATACATTTTGGGCAAACTGCAGAGAAGCTACAGGCTAGTTTAGCTATGCCAGGTAAATTGGGGGCAAACTACAGGCAAGCTATGAGCAAACTATGGGAAATTTACTGGCTACTTTTCTGGAAATTTTCAATAGAAAAGAAAAGAAAATGAAAGAGATATAAAGAGCGGAAGAAAAATAATGAAGGAAGAAAAAGATAGAAAGGAAGGAAAGGGAGAAAGGAAGGAGGAAGGGAAGAATAGAAAAACTGGAAGAGGAGGTGAAGAAAAAGAACGATAGCATAAAGAAATGGTGAAGAGAAAGAATGAGTTGAAAGAAAAGCACAACTTTGTTCCTCAGAACCGAGGAGACTTTAAAAAAAGGAGAAACAAACAGGCGGCACACAGGGGAAACATTGACATTTATTCATGGCTGCTGACCACAGAGACTGAAACACAAAAAGCCTCAGAACCTTCAAACGAGTCCTCAGAGGTCCAAACCCGCTCACCGCTCCGCCCTGTGGAATGTCAGCGCCACCTCGCGGCGATCGCAGTTCCGAGTCTCGTTTTGTTCTCGCTCAAAAACAAAGTCGAGCCAGATCCAGACGCGGTCCCGCCCGGGGTCTCCCAGGTGACCGGACAGGGTCTGGGGCTCGGTTCGGTACAGTCCAACATGTGAGCCGGTTGTAGTTAGATTCTTTTTGTTCTGCTCATCGCTTGACGGCCCAGGTTCACCCTCACATTCACTCTGGTGTATATTTACCTTTATTATTTTTCAAATACATTTTCTAAATGCAACATGAAAAGCACAATCACAGAAAATAGACGCATCCTTTTGAAGTCTGCTTTAATAAAACGCCCCCTACTGGAAAATAAAAACAGGCTTTTTTTTATATGCAGGAACTAAATGAGTCCATTACACATATTAGATAGAAAAATGCCTCTCTGCTGGTCTGGAGCCTGAACGCAGGGAGGGGGCGGAGCCACAGAGCCTTCACGTGATAAACCAGCGATTTCACTCAATCATGACCTTCAGGGAGTTCAAGTCTGAACGTCCACGCTGGCCTCAGAGACGCTCAAAGCTTCAGCACCAACGTGACTGGCTTGTTTACGGTTGTTTAGGTAAAGACTATGGAGACTTAAAGGGACACTACGGTGCAGATCTCCATCCAGGTGTGTGAAGGAAGATCAAGCTTGATTTAACGCCCGTCGCCTTCACCGATTTCTCACGGATCTCTATCCTGTCGTAACTTCCGGGTGCCTTCTCACATGAAGAACATTTAAAGAAGGTAAATGTGAAGAGACAAGGTTCTACTCGTGCATCCAGGAGATCCCTTCAGCTTTTATTGTGGAGGGCAGAACTCTAGAGGAAACAGCCCCATGGATCCATGAGGGTCCATCAGAGGCCCACAGAGGAGAAGCAACCAAATGCTCAAACTAACAAAAGATCATCTGTAAATTCCCCCCAAAAACCATAAAATGCTGTGAAATCTCCAGCTTATCACTTTGAGCGTCGTCAGCAGGATGGACCTGCAGACCCCAGAGTGACATCATCCGCTCAGACTCAGCAGCCTCTACAGGGATTTAGCTGCATTCAGGTCAACTGTGTGCAAATGCAGTAGTGGTCATAGAAGAGAAGTTAGTGGAAAACATTCCAGCCGAGCCGGCGACCTGTACACGCCGCCGGCCCGTGACCTTGTGCTGACAACAAAGAGCCGAGGGGAGAAGCTGCTTAAAAGCTTTAAAAAGGCCGAACACCAACCCAAACAAACAAACTAAACACTGCAGGTTCAGCCGGCAGCTGTCCTTGTTTTCTTCTTACTCAAAAGGAATAAAGGGGAAGAAGAGGAGAAACCTGAAAGTATGAAGATTCCCCCGTCAAGCAGGAAGCGGTTAGACGCACGACCCCAAGCTAAAACGCTACAAACAAATCACTAAATACAGTTTGTTAATATCTGCAAACTCTGAAGCTAACGACGACTCCGACCCCCGAGCCTGACGCTGGAGTTCTTTTCACCCCCCCCCCCCCCTCCAGACGCAGGCCTTCCTCCTCCATGGAGCCGGTAAAGACCGCCCACCTCAGTCAGGTGGTCACACCTGGTGTCCTCGCCCGCCTACTGTTCCTACAGACACACACGTGTGAGAGGACAGCTAAAACAAAAGGCCCACGGTAAGAACCAACTGTGTGTGTGTGTGTGTGTGTGTGTGTGTGTGTGTGTGAGAGTGTGTGTGTATATATATATGTATGTACACATATATAGAACCGACGCCCACACCTTTGTTCCTTCATCTCATCAATCAGCTACAAGGAGCCCTCTTCCTCATCTTCCTCCTCCTCAATGATCAAATGAACGGAGAGATCAGACGGATCAGTCTTGTACTTGTTGTCCCTCAGGGCTTCCTCACCCTCGTCCTCCTCCTCCTCCCTGCCGCCCCCTTCACGCTCTCTGGCTCAGTCTGCAGCGGTGCAGAGGTTAAAAACAGATGCTCCGTCACCACCGCTCAGACCGGCCCGGCCCGGGAAGTCCAAACGGGATCTTTCTTCCCAAAGGGAGAAGTCGAGTGGAGATGTGTGTCCTGTCCAGAAGGGGGCGTGGCAGTGGTGGTGTGGTGCTGAAGGGGTTAAAGGTTCAGATTACCTCAAAGTTCAGAATCTTGCCGGTTGAAGGAAAACCCGGCAGTAGCCGCGGCGCTCGGCTCTGCGGTTGAAGAGACGTTAATCCCGCGCCTTCCGATCCAGGAAGGACGTCGCCGCTCCCCGCCAGCCGAGGGGTGGGGGTGGAGTTTCAGCCTCGTCGGGTCGTTCGCCCGTTCGCCTCCCCAGCCTCCACCGTTTTCGCCGGTTAGTTTCCTTTGTTTGTTGGAGCTCGTCTTCGTCAAACTTCTTTTTTCCTCCCTTTCTCCAGGTGGTGGTTTTGACGTCTGGACACAAAGCGCCGCCTCTGGCCGTTCAGTGGGGCGGGTTCATGGTGCCGTGACCTCGCTGCTGCTTCTGCTTCTGCTGCAGGAGGAGCTGCTCCAGCGCCGACGGGCCCGGCTGCATCATGGAGCTGGACCAGATGGACTGCAGAGGGGAGAGAGCGGCGTGAGCACAGAGCTTGGCGTAGCGGCCAGAGGGGCTTCCTGCCGCCCGGCGTCTCACCTTCAGGCTGTCCAGCAGCACGGTGGAGGGCGACTCCTCCATGGGCGTCTCCTGGTTGGTCCAGGAGCTTCCGGCTGGTCCCGTCTGGTGCCAGCTGGTGTCTGAAGCCGCTGAGGCCGGCAGGTAGTCCAGACCGAAGCCACTGACCCCTCCTACACACACACACACACACACACACACGTCAGATAATCAGCCACATACGCCCAGCATGACCTCATAAACTAGGTTTGTTCTTTAATCTAAAGGCGTCCGATATTAGAAGTGTGTGTGTGCGTGTGTGTGCGTGTGTGTCTCTGTGTGTGTGTGTGTGTGTGTGTGTGTTACCGCTCTTCTCAGCCTTCCAGCGGTCTACGATCCTGCGGTCCCGGCTGTCCAGAGTCCCGATGGGGCCGAAGTTGGAGAACGGCAGAGCGCCCAGGTTGTGTGTGGGGGGGGAGGAGGGCAGGCTGCTGGGGTTGGACGAGTGAGGGGATTGGCTGGCCGGGGTGGAGTGGTCTGCCAATCACAAGACAGCACGGAGGTCAGAGCCTGTTTAGCCCCGCCCACCGCAAAGAGCCGACAGAAATACGAGGTCATCGCCGAGTAAGAGAGAAGGAGACCCACCTGAGCTGGCGGGGAGGGAGGGGGACCAGGGCGTCCCCTCAAACAGCGAGTAGAGCGAGGGCTCCTGGTGCACCATGGGAGCGTCGGGCTTGGGGCCGGGGGGGAGGCTCTTACCGTACGCCTGGCTGAACATGCTGTTGTTCTGGTAGTTCTCCTGCACACAGAGGACAGGAATCACTGCTGAGGAACAGATCAACCACCGGGACCTGAGGGAGCTACGCTAACTGGCTAACTGGCTAACTGGCTAACTGGGGCTTTGTGCCTCTACCAGAGCAGCCTCATCACAATGTTCCACATGTCCCCAGAGGACAGAGGGACGCAGGGACAGAGCGGACTGACCTGGATGGGGAAGCCGGACAGAGGCAGCAGAGCAGACTGGCTCATGGGCTCGGGGCCGCTCTCCATCCTGGCCTGGTTTGGCAGCTGCAGAGAGAAGAGCAGCCACCAGTTTAGCCTCCTGTCACTGTCAGGCTCAGTCAGAACACTCAGAAGACTCAGCTCAGCTCTAACTAACTCTGCATCACTTTAAATCTGTTATCAATGAAGCGGATGGGACTGGGATGGAGGCTCAGCCGGGACGGTTCGGGGGGTGAGGGATGAGAGACGGGGCTACATACAAATATGTTTGGTCCAGGAGCGGAGCTAAGGGGGCCGGCCAAGGCCTGGTAGAACTCAGGAGGCTTAGTAAAGATCAGCTCCTCCTCCTCCTCAAAATCTGCTAGAGTTTTTAACAGGTCTGGAGGTAGAAGAGGCGAGCTCTTGGTGTCCTAGTTAGAGATGAAGCAAGAAGGAAAGG
>NW_027467253.1:32500-47500 GCF_046128005.1 Genypterus blacodes
CCAGACAGTGCTGGCAGATGTAGGAGCAGGAGCTGGGCTGTGGAGTCACGATGGCGCTGGTGCTGCTCTGTTTATTGCTGATGATGCCCAGTTGAGACGACTTGACGCGACACGGCAGGTCCACGTTGAAGACGGTGCACAGCTCCTGCAGTAACTGAGTGAAGGAGACACACGCAGCAGTAGTATGATCAACCACACACTGGATCGGTGATGCAGTGAGTTGTTGGCAGAGCTTGTTTCCGTCTGGGGCTCACCTGTGTGTAGAAGCCGCTAGCTGCCTCCAAGAACAGAGACAGGTTGGCCTGGACCTCACTGCGGTTGGGGTTGGCTCGGTTCTTGGCCTGGCTCTGCAGGGTGGTGATCTGGTTCTTGAAGGCGTGGTTCCACCTGCGGGCGCACGGCAAAACACAAACGGCGTATGATATCACAGGACGACAAACCGCAAAGAGCCACAAGCCTCACATCTCCTACACACAGAGCAGAGAGTGAGTCAGCCGCTAATGAGTCCAGCCTGGAGGAACACAGACCGAGCACTCACACACACTCAGCAACATCACAGCCAAGGACAGCAGGGGTCGCATTGATTTCAATTCATTAACATAAATCCTTTGGAACTTGTTTTAACCATTTATGTGTCTTCTAACACCGCTCAGGCCATTCCTCCAACCTGGCAGCCATGTTTGTTTACATGATGATGGGAGTGCGCACACACGCACACACACACACACACACACACACACACACACACACACACACACACACACACACACAAGTGAGGTCTCTGAGCGGCCCAGTGAAGGTGTGTGAGGAGGGGAGGTTTGCTTACAGGTCCTGCTCCACCTTCTTGTCCAGAGCGTACTCCAGATCAGTCACCAGCATCTTCTGGTAGAGGTCCTGCAGGGCCTGACGGGACGTCCACACCTCTGCAGCCCCCAGATTGGAATCTAACAGACAGAGTGGAAACAGGTGGAAGTTTAAACGATCTAGAGGAATACGTGAAGTGGAAGGAAGAGGGGGAAACTCTAAATACAACAGTGAAGACCTGAACCTGATGAATATTACTGTTATCTACAATACAATACAGCCTCAACACTAAGGTTTGTTATTTAGACCCACAAGAAAATCTGAAAGATAATAAACCCAATCTGTGATCGATACATAAACTACATCTGGATGATTTCACTCTAACGGCCCAACACACTGTATATCACAGAGAAACAAAGTAAAAATGTAATTCCTGAGTCTATTTCAAAGCCATCAGTGTGACAGATCATCTGCATGTTAGTCAGAGCCCTGCAGCAGGAGCTACACCTGCGCCAGGAGCTTCACCTGCGGCAGGAGCTCCACCTGCAGCGAGAGCTCCACCTGCAGCAGGAGCTCCACCTGCAGCAGGAGCTCCACCTGCAGCGAGAGCTCCACCTGCAGCAGGAGTTTCACCTGTCCTGGAGACGCTCACATGTTGTGACTGAACAACATGTGTGTAACATTCAGTATTCTGAGTAATTCACTGAGGAGCACACATACCTGTCATGTCAGCCTTCAGGGCCTCTGCCTGTCTGAGGATGTAAACACACCAGAGGCAACGATTAGACAGAGCCCACACACACACACACACACACGCAGGTTAACACCTGGGTAACAATGGAGGTTTCGGGTAACAGCCCACTTGTTTATGTTGCTGTAGTGATAAACTTCCTCATTATTGGGATTCCACAGAGCGGCTAACGTGGACAGATACAGAGCGGCTAACGTAGACAGATACAGAGCGGCTAACGTAGACAGATACAGAGCGGCTAACGTAAGCAGACAGAGTTGCTAAGGCAGACATAGAGATACAGAGCGGTTACGGCAGACAGACAGAGCGGATACCTGCGCGTACAGAGCGGCTAAGGCAGACAGATACAGAGCGGACTGATCACGACTCTATCTGTCAGCGGGGCGCGGGGATGAGACTACACGGGGTCAGACTATTACCTGGATACAAAACGCAACGGTGTACATACAAACACAAGAGGCTAGCTAGCTAACAGCAAACAGGGCAGCCGCGTGTCAGTGTCACACTCCGGATACATTAACATGATAAAGACCCTGAGCACGGAGCCGGGACGATACTGAGACATGTACACACGAGAGGCGGCTGAGTTTCCCCCCACAGCAGCCGCAGCTTCAGCTAACGTGACATACGCACGCACACACACGCTAATGTTAGCTCATTAAAGCTAGTTAGCAAAACGTAACACAATGACTAACAGATTCCTCTATGGCGGGTAAACACAAAGTCTGCGTTATCTCACAATAAAGCGGTGTGTTTGTTGTTAATGTCCACGCAGTCACGGCGGGTCTTACTACACTCCACTCACGGTAAAGCGCGGTTATGTAACGTCACGACAGGCGGCGGCGGCGGCGATTGTTTGTTGATATCTGATGCTAGCTAGCGCCGACATGTAGCTAGCCGAGGGGGCTGGTCCCCGAGCTAGCAGCTACAGCTAACAGCTAACAGCAGCGACACCAAACATCTGTTCACCTGCTCGACTACGGTCATCGATTATTCCACCCCGACCACCGAATCGATAAACAAGGAAGTCCACTTCGAGCTTACCGTAAATATTGGGCGCAGAGGTTCATCCTGGCCCGATCGTCGGTCTTTCAGACAACGACTGGTCCAGAAGCTAATGCTCCTCCCGGCGCCATATTGTTTGTGTCTGACCCAGAGAGAGGGCCTTCCTGCCCGGGAGGGAGAGGGAGGAGGGACCGGCGGGGCTCGCGTACCTTCGGGACAGAGAGAGGGAGGGGGGGTCGTTACGGTGTCTATCATCATACATGATAGAAATATGGATGTAAATAAATATAAATATATGACAGCGATGATGTAATGCTTAGAGACTGATGGAGATATAAGCAGAGTGTAAGATCAGCTGACAAACATCACAGGACTGAAGATAAGAGAAGATAAAGCTTCATTCATTCATCTGTTACACCTGAACGTTACCTACAAGTCAAACATGTGTTAGTGTTTCAGCTGCACTCTGCTTTTATTTACATAGCAGTACTTCTGTCACTGCTGGTCACACTGAGGACAAACGGTGCCGACGATACAAATACACTGAACTTGATTTGAATCTTAAGCAAAAGTTGTGATACTCGTGCAGCTCAAAGTGCTACTAGTACCAAATCACCTCCTCTTCCTCTTCCTCTTCCTCTACTCTTAATGGAGTCAACAAGTTTGTGCAGTGGTGCAAAGAAAGTCAGCTTCTTTTAAATGTGAGAGAGATGCAAAGGTAAGGAGTTTGAAGCCGGAGCTGTCAGTTCCTCCTCAGTGTCACTTCTTGGGTAAACCAGCGAGCAGACGAGGTAACTTCCTTTAAACGTTTATATTAAAAACACACAATTCAACAAATCAAATGTTCAGTCACAGAAATGTCATCCAAACTAACCGAGTCACAACTGTGACGTCATCCGAACTAACAATGCTACAACAGTGATGTCATCCCATTGAATAAAGTTATAATGATGATGTCACACTTACGCGACACTAATCTAGTTCCTGTTCATGTTCACATCCCGACGCAGGCTCACACATCAGCACCTCCACCTCCATGACACACGTTGATGGAAAACCCAAGTTGAATTTACGTCAGAATGGAATTGTATAGATTTGATGTCATATCTCATTTAAAGTGTTTTCTTTTATGGTATTTTAAACATGGTTCAGCAGTTATGACATATTTCCCTGAAGTACCATCTGCTCTCTTTTACTACTGTTGGTGTCTCACCTTCATTAGATGACAGATTAACGCAAACAAACAGGTGATCACTCAGATCACACTCTACTCAGGTGTGAAGCTTTAGATCACATCTTTCTTGGCCCTATCCCGGCTCAGGATGGTGGAGCTGGCACCTGGGGATTGGAAGGTCCCTGGTTTGAGTCCGGGCTCCTGGACACTGAAGCCCTAACTGACGCACACGCACATGCACACACGTGACGAGCAGCTGGTCTCCTCTCATGCATCAGAGTGTGAATATGTCGTTGTAAAGAGCTTTGCCATTTACAACCCATATCATCAAGAGTTGAGTCTTGCATCTTGTTCATGTCAGTGTTTGTCAGTACGTCTGTAATGAGCTGCACAGTCCAGCTGATGGATGTGTGTGTGTGTGTGTGTGTGTGTGTGTGTGTGTGTGTGTGTGTGTGTGTGTGTGTGTGTGTGTGTGTGTGTGTGTGTGCAGCATATTTAAAGATCTGTTTCACACCTATAAAGGTTATTAAAGTCACGTGTCAGGCTGGACTGAAAGAGACAATAGAACATGTTTGTATTGTACTGTGTTTATATAATTAAAAGATTGATGGACAAACTGAAAGTGAAACAATAAACAGATACAATTCTTCATCACAGGTTTGAATGCTTTTAAATGTAAGATACCAAGTATAATAAGTATACAGCTTAAAATAGTTACAACTACAATACAATGATATATAAACTACCACTATGAAAGATAACGTGCATTCTTTGCATGGTATTATTTATTCATTCATTCATTTATGTACTTATAGGATTAAAGTCCCTTCTTTCGTTGATGTTAGTATCTGTGACGTCAGAATAAAAGAACGCTGTATTTTGTTTTATTATGGGGGAATAATAGGCGTGTGGGGGTGTGTGTGTGTGTGTGTGTGTGTGTGTGCGTGCGTGTCCCTTTAAGCACTGGCTGTTTCCTCCAGCAACCTGCCGCAGACACACGAACCTCGCCTCTCTCTCTGCACCAACAAACAGCGACACAACAGCAGTGATACGAACACAGGAGCACACAGGACCGGGACCGGGACCGGACCGGGACAGAGACAACATGTCAGAAACGGCCAAAACCCACGTTATCCTGCTGTCCTGTGGCAGCTTCAACCCCATCACCAAAGGACACATCCATATGTTCGGTGAGTGTGTGCGGGGCGGGGCGGGGCGGGGTGGGCCGGGGAGCTGTGGGCCTTCAGACAAACACACCGAACCTTTACGATCAGCGATAATCAGCGATCGATAATACAGCAGAACAACAGAGAGGTTTGGACGTCGGCGTGTTCGTCACTGTCCAGCGGGCGGTGGTGCTGAAATCTGTGACGTCTGCACCTCCGACATAATAGAACACGACGCACGCACGCACACACTCGCGCAGATGTAACCGTGTAACGCGGGTTCTGATCCAGCGGCTTCGGGCCTGCTGCGGCGCAGTCCCGAACCGGAACCAGCAGATCCTCATTTGGGTTCCCAGGAGTGAGACGCTGTGTGTTTGTGGCGTCACCGCATCACTAACCAGCACAGTGAGGGGAACCAGCGCTCATACGCAGTTAGATGAATTATTCACATGAAGATTTCTGCTCTGGCAACGAATCACGAGGAGAAATGATCCAGAGATGAACAGATCCAGAACAAGAGATTATTCTGCCAAGAGTGTTCCACATCTGAGTACAGACAACACACACACACACACACACACACACACACACACACGCACACACGCACACACGCACACACACACACACACACTTTATATGGGTCATGGTGTTGGGAGGCAGATTCGTGTTGATTAGTAAAGTATTTAATTAAGGCTGAGCTTCAATTCCTTCTTACCAGTTTAATATATAAATTAGCACGATTGGATCAGATGATTAAGGGGTCTTCCAGGTGTGTGGTTGTCATGGTGTCTGAGTGGTTGATGGTGTTTCCATGGTGATTCTGGAAGGGGTTGAACATTCTGCTGATTGACTCACACTATTCTGTGGTTTAAATATAAACTATAATTGACCTTTTCATCTTTTACATACACACGTGTGTTTAGGTTTTATGTTCTTCCTGCAGTGAAACATGAAGAGTTTGAGCTTCATCTTTCCTTTATTAGGGAGAAACGTGCAGAGCAGCCAATTTCCTATGATGACCTATTTACACAACCACCTCTCTCTCTCTCTCTCGCTCCATCCCTCTCTCCCTCTCCCCCCCTCTCTCTCTCTACCTCTCTCCATCCCCTCTCCCTCTCTCTCTCTCTCTCTCTCTCTCCCTCTCTCTCTCTCTCTCTCTGTTCTCTCTCCCTCTCTCATCCACCTCTTCCTCTCTCTTTCTCTCTGGAGGTTTGATGCTATGAGAGTCTTCCTCATCCTCATCCTCTTCCTCATCAGAGCACAGCTGCAAGAAGCCTCTAGATACCAACACACACTTTGTTATTGTGTTCTGTTTAAAATAATCAGTCACATACATTTCTCAGTTTCCTCTCTGATTGTTCTTTATTGCAGAGAAAGCCAGAGAGTATCTGCACAAAACCGGGCGCTTCATCGTGATCGGAGGGATCATCTCGCCGGTGCACGACTCCTACGGTAAACCTGTAAGTATGAGGTCACTGCTCAGGCTGGGTTGCCAGGTTTGATCTCTGTCCTCACACATAAACACGGCTGAGTGTGTGACAGTTCGCTCCCAGCTGTCAACAGGGGACACTGTCTGCATGTCAGCCTGTCCTGGAGGAATGTAGCTTCAGACAAACATCTGGTTTCAGTGTGTGTGTGTGTGTGTGTGTGTGTGTGTGTGTGTGTGTGTGTGTGCAGGGTCTGGTGTCCAGCCGGCATCGCCTCACCATGTGTCAGCTGGCTGTGCAGTCCTCTGATTGGATCAGGTGAGACGCCTCTGGTCTCTCCGTGCTGTGAGACGTTAGTTTATTCAGACAGCTGTACACTAGATGGCGCTGTTTCTTTGGTGCCATTTCATGGGACTGTATACTGCATAGTGACGCTCAGAGTGTTTACATGCACTTTAAAACTTTATGTATACAGTAATTAAAGCACTACCGCTCCTCCTCCTCAGGGATGATGACAGAAATGAAAGAGCTGAGTTTAAAGGTGTAGTTTGTTTTCAGAGTGGACCCTTGGGAGTGTTACCAGGACACATGGCAGACCACCTGCAGCGTCCTGGAGCACCACAGAGACCTGATGAAGGTGAGAGAAGAAACAGCAGTTACTATGGAAACCATTCCCACTGTGTCTCCTGTGATATCCGCCTCACCTGTTGATGTTTGGCCCCTCAGAGAGTCACTGGATGTATTCTGTCCAATGTCAACACGCCGTCCACGACCCCTGTGATTGGTCAGCCACAGAACCAAACTCCGCCCATCTACCAGAACAACAACAGCAACAACCTGAGCCACAAGCCCACAGCCAGTGAGTGAAGCTGTGTGTGTGTTTGAGTCCTGTTCTACTCCCACTGTGGGGCTTTAACATGATGGAAGGATCTGAACTGAGTTTGACTGCGTTTCATTTGTGCGGTGGATATGTGACATCATGTGACTGAGGCTGGGGACAGGAAGTGCATGCAGCTGTAGCTTTAGACTTCCTGTTTGCTCCTGGTTGTCCCTACATGTGTTTTGGATGCTGACGCTTTTGTTTTGTTCCTCAGTCAAGCTGTGGGGAAAGATAAGTGAGAATTTGGGGAAGATCTGCTGCGTCCGCCCTCACATGGAGCGCTTCACCTTCGTGGGTGAGTAGAGGACAGATCAGTTTGGTCTCTGTCTCTCTCTCTCTCTCTCTCTCTCTCTCAGACAGAGATGATGTTGCACGTCCTCTTTCATCTCATGTTTCCTTCATGAAGGGAGAATGTGTTTTATAAGTTGAAGCTGTGGTAAAATGACACATCCATGTTTTTTCCTCTCTCAGATGAAAACGCCAACCTGGGAACTGCGATGAGATACGAGGAGATCGGTGAGTTGCTGGCCATGTGTGTGTGTGTGTGTGTGTGTGTGTGTGTGTGTTTCTGTGTGTTTCCCTCTGGCTAGTTTGTCAGCGTCTCTCTCTCTCTCTCTCTCTCTCTCTCCTCCTCCCTGTGTGTCGTCTGTAGAGTTGCGCATCTTGCTCCTGTGTGGCAGCGACCTCCTGGACTCTTTCTGCATCCCTGGTCTGTGGAAGGACAGTGATGTAAGCGCATTGTAGTCCCGCCCACACCCACCTTTTAACCCCCCCCCCCCCACACACTCCTGTAGCCCCGCCCCTCCCTCCACTACAGCAACGATGGCCGAGCCGCTTCTTTGTTTGCGTTGTGGGTTCACACACACACACACACACACACAAAGCTGCCGAGCCGCCATCGCACTGCTGTAGATTTAATTCAAGGTCCGCCTGAACATTTGAATTAAACATTTATACAATCAATCTTATCTTTCATATGTGGAAGTTAAAAGATAAGTTTGTTTACCTTCTGACTCAAAGTTCTAATGTGCACGGGAATTCAACAGGGACAGACTTTGACTTAAACACACAAAGCACATGTAAGTTGAGCCTCAGCGAGCCAGCGTGGAGGCGGGAGCGTGACGCGGCGTCTGTTCTGTGTTGCTTCAGATGGAGGTGATCGTTGGGGATTTTGGCATCGTGGTGGTTCCTCGTGACGGCGCCGACACAGAGAGGATCATGAATCATTCCTCTATCCTCCGCAAGTGCAAGGTCTGAGCTCAGTCACACAATCTGGGACCTCTGACGTCTCCTCCCTCCCATCCTGTCCAATAGTGAGGCTCTGATCCCTCGGCTGTGTGTGTAGAGGCACAGAGCTAACAAGCTGTCGCTGTGGGACGAGATGGGAATGAGAAGCTTCATGAGGCTTCACGTGCTGTGCCTTTAACTCCCTCATCATTCTGCGCTGCTCTTGGTTTCAGGATAACATCATTGTGGTGAACGACGCCATGAACCACCCCATGGCCATCGTCAGCTCAACCAAGAGCAGGTGAGCAGCATGACGCCTCTGAGGGAAACACTGATAAACAAACCACCTTCAAGCCTGATTAACCTCCTGATAGACCACAGAGAAGACACATGTCCCATCTAGAGACAACATAGAGAGAGAGAATAGGAGGACTGAAGTCTCCCTGACCCGTTTCCTGTTTCCTGTTTGCAGGCTGGCCTTGCAGCACGGTGACGGCCATGTTGTGGACTACCTGACCCAGCATGTCATCGACTACATCCTGCAGAGTCAGCTGTACATCAACGCCTCAGGATAGAACCAACAACCTGCCAGCATGAGAGTAGTGTGTGTGTGTGGGGGGGGAGGGCCCCCCTGCCACCACCCGTCCTCAAACCTAAACCTTCTTGTCTGTCTGCTGTGTCAAACCTATACTCTCTTCTTTCAGCTGTGGCTTTCTCCTGTAAGGACCATCCGTGTCCAACCATCTTTCTTTGTGTCATGTGATTGACCGCCAGACCTCGGGGGACAGAAGGGGGGCTTGGGAGGGGCGGGGGGGGGGGGGGGGGGGGGGAGTAACCCAAAGGGCTGTGGAGGGATCAGTGATGCTGAACGCTGTGACGCCTTTGTTTCCTCGCTCTGCTTTCATTTCTTTCTACCATTTGGAGACGTAAACATGTTTAAACATCTGGAAACATCTGGAGCTGCAGGCGTTGCTGTGTTCAGGGCTCAGAAAAAAGTTTAGCTTCAGTGTCCCAAACCATCGGCTTTGTCCTAATATAAGGTTTGTTTGTATTCTTTACGAGCATCACTTCCTGGGGGAGGAGCCTGTACTCACACTAGACTTTCATTTCCTTACTCTACAAGAGAAGATCTGGAAAACTCATATCATTTTAATATAAATGCTCTACATTGATATTTGATTGATTTGTAATGTTTGCTAGCCTAGCCTAGCCTAGCCTAGCCTACAGCGTGTTGTGAGTTAACTTGTGCTAGTGAATATAAACGAGCCACACCTGGACTGAACCACTTTGATTTCATGCTCATCTAGGTTTACATTGGTCATGATTTCCATGTTTCTATTGTCCCAGAAGCGTCCCAGACACAGAGACGCTGTGCTGTCTCCATGGTTACAGGGACAGTGAGGCCTCCTTAGCTTCTAGCCCGTTGTCGTTTTACCGCTGGCAGCAAAGTTTGAGTTAAACTGAGATCACGTAGAAACTAAGTCAGCTGTCTGCTCCGTCTCAGACAAGGACTCATATTTACTGAACCTCACTAGTTAGACTAAGATCAAAGTGATTATTTTCTTAGCATTGAAAAACTACAGCCTCCATGGTGTTGATGTAGCAGTTAGCCTAAGTTAGCGTGTGGCTAAGCTATAGGCTCAGATCTGAAGCACCAAGGGAGCGTCATCAAAGTGACACTGCGTTGACTTTGCAAACTTTCAGTGCTTTTGGGTGGTTTGTTGTCTGATGTAGTTCCTGGTATGACACAGACATGTGACACGTGACACGTGACACGTGTGCAGACCTGTGAGTGAGGACAGGAACCACCTGAAAGTGAAGAATCTTTGTCAGAACACCAGAGTGTGACTTTGACATTATCAGGGTTAGATGAATGTAACACAATGAACATCACAGCACTGTAAGATGAAACTTCTATCAGGGACGTTTTGCTGTGGCAGTGATGGGCGTGGCTAACACCAGGGGGCGTGTCCAGTCACCTGATCATAAATAAAACGTGCTTGGCAGATCACACTACACTAGAATAGATTTGATAGGGTTTTTATGTAGAAGTGAATGATATTGCTCAGTAGTTACTTGTGGTACTGTGTCAACAACACACTGACCTGATTTATAGTTTGAGCGCCTCTTTGGGTCAGATTGAAGCTAAGTGTCTACCTGCCCTAAATGCTTTATCTCAAACCTTCCACAGACTCTGAACTGCTTGTAGAAAAAGTGTGGAGAGAAGGCGGGGTAGCTGTCATCCTCCATCAGCATGACATCACTGTTATAACCTGAGTGAAGGACATGAGATTTTGACCTTACGACCTTCAGGCGCTCGCTCCGTGGTAAAGTGTTTTTAATTAGATTATTTTAATGTTTTTTTTGTTGGCAGAAAGGACACAGCACATTATCACTTCACTTCTTCTGTTATCAGCTGTTGAATCTGATTTGGTGTGCAGATGATGATCAGGGGTGAAAGGTCAGAGAGTTGCCTGCATTCCCCTCTTCCTTTGTTTCACTTGTTAGCCTGCATGCTTAGAAGATTCAGTTCTAGCATGAATGTTTGCTTACTGCATAGAATCTGATCTGTTGTGAAAGTCTTTGCAGAAAATGAAGAAATATATGGAATATACAGAAACTCACGTCTGTCCATCTGATTTACTGTGGGAATGAATGAAGGAATCTGTCTGTGATTACGTCTGAGCTGCTCCAATCAAAGCCTCCGTCCACCGCACAGGACATCGGTCTGTTTAGAGGACAATCATTCATTCAGGTTTATTGATTTGTGTTTTTATGTTGGCCTCATTACATCATCACACAGTTCAAGAGATACCTTGAGCTTTTATTGTGGAGGGCAGGACTTCTATCTCTGATCTGTAGAGGAAACCACATGGATCCATCAGGGTCCATCAGAGACCTGCAGACCTGAAGAGAAGAAGAACATCTACACACCGGGACAGAATATGAGATGTGTCTGAATCTACGCCTTTAAAGCTGCAGAGGAAGAATTCACCACAGGTCGATTGATCGGTTAAGAAAATATTTTATTAGAGAAAGACAAACTTGGGCTTGTTCAGCCTTGGAGGAGGTATGAGCTCTAGTTTCTCTGTTTGTGCGTCTGATCGTCTCGGGGCAGCAGGAACATTGTTTCCATGGAGACGATAGAAACACAGCCAGTGCTCAGACTTAGGCAGCTTTTATTCTCAACATGGGACAGCAGACAGGACAGGAGTGTGACCTTTGACCCTGCACTCTGACAGCAGACAGGACAGGAGTGTGACCTTTGACCCTGCACTCTGACAGCAGACAGGACAGGAGTGTGACCTTTGACCCTGCACTCTCACAGCAGAGTCTAAACTCTGTTATTTCTTTATTCCCCCGCCTGTGGTCCCATCACCAGGACGTGATTGGCCCAGGGCCGTCACGTGACCCCAGCAGGTGCGTTCAGGTGTGTGGGGTCACAGGAGGGAAAGCAGAGCGACGCGTCTGAACAGTAGTTTAGCAACAGGAAGCGGCCGTTGGGGCTGTGGAGGAATAAATTAAATCATCTTCAACACATAAACAAACTTGTCAGGTAAAAATTCTCCACCGCAAAATAAAACAAAACAGACCTCAAACTGAACGACAGAGAACAGAAAGGTCAAATAAAAAGAATAAAAAAGTGGGATTAGAAAAGTTCATCCTTAATTTGGTTTGCTTTGTTTCCTCCTCTCCGTGGCTCTGGATCGTCTCTGTACACTCGCCTCTTTATTTACACTCATACACTATTTATACATCATCTTTAAACTGTCCAGAGGGGGCGGGGTCAGGGGAGGGGGCGGGGTCAGGCCCCGTCCCGGTCCTCGGCTCGTCCGCCAATCAGCAGCTGCTGTTCTTGAACTCTCCGTTCTCAGTGATTGACAGCTTGGTGGGGTTGGTGGGTGACAGGCCGTTGCGGAGGTTCGGGGCGCTGTAACGCTCCTTCACCTGCGTCAGTGCCGCCATCAGACGAGAATTCGCCGCGTCCAGAGAGCCGATTCGCTTCTCCTGGTTGGACAAAGACAAAGAGGAAGGAGGTCAGAGAGGGGGAGGTCCTGGGGAGGGAGGCGGCCGTTCTGATGAGCCAATCACAGTGAAGTTCAGTTTGGTCTGGGCGCAAACCTCTACTCACTAAATACATTTAGTCACCAGGACTGTGAATGGCTGTCAGAAACGGCGCCACCTAGTGTTGGTGAGGAGCTGCAGGTGTGTGGGTATCGGGCTGTTCTGGAGTCCTGAGCTGTCCAGACACTAACAAGACACTAAAGAGCGGCCAGAGCCTAAAGGTCTAAAGGGGGCGGGGCCACAGCCTAAAGGGGGCGGAGCCACAGTGTTCAGCCGAGCTCAGACTGAAGGCGCCACGAGACCACAAAAGACCGAGTGACGCCAGAACCCAAACAGAACCTGGGTTGGCTCCATCTAGTTTCTCCCGGTGAGACCGGGGCCACGGTGCCGCCAATCAATCTGTCAGATTGTGTCAAAACGAGACGCAAACGGCTGAAACATAAGAAGCTTCAGTGACATCGTCTGTTCAGCTCAGGGAAATGATCGATCGACTTCCAAAGGAGCGGAGAGCTTCAAACCAGCACCAAGCTCTTCTGACTGAGGGGGGGGGCTGAGAGGACGAGGAGGGGGGGAGGGGCTGAGAGGACGAGGACAGGGGGTGGGGGGGGGGCTGAGAGGAGGGAGGGGGGGGGGGCAGCCAAACACAAATATAAAGCAGCTGAGAGCAACAACACACACCAGCAGCTGTTAGGAAGCCAACACCACAAGGTTTGGTGTGTGTGTGTGTGTGTGTGTGTGTGTGTGTGTGTGTGTGTGTGTGTGTGTGTGTGTGTGTGTGTGTGTGTCCTCATCATGTCTGTATGATGGTGATGCACTGATTGGCTCGGTGACAGAGGCACGACGTTTAAAGGAGCCACAACGTTCACAGCAGATCACTTTGATCCTACAGGCTGAAGTCCAGAGGAGGTCCAGGTCCTCAGGACGATGGACCAATCAGAGCCGCCGTCTGTACTCAAACAGTCGACCCCAGAGCCGCACACGAGTGAAAAGTGTTGAGCCTCTCTTCAGCTCAGTGAGGATGAAGAGAAGGTCAGAGGTTAAAGGTTCAGACAGGTACAGGTGGAGGGTTGGTGTGTGTTGGCGCTCACGGCTTCACAGCCATTTTCCAAAACCAGCGTGGTGAAGGAGGGGGGCGGGGTTGGGGGCGGGGCCACGTTTACTTGCCTGATTCATTTACTTCACATCTGTTACTGACCTGAAATTCAGCAGGACAGACGGTGAGAAACAGACACACACACACACACACACACACACAGGCACGCACACACACGCACATTCACACGCACGTTCACACGCACGCACACGCGCACACACACGCACACAAACACACACACACACACACACACACACGCACACACGCACACAAACACACACACCTGAGCATCGATGATCTTCTGCTTTGCTTCAATGACCGCCTGCATCTCTGCATGGTCCCGCTTCAGCTCCTCCTCCACCACCATCAACCTGGACACACACACACACACACACACACACACACACAGGAAATGAACACAGGCTCCCACTGTATCTACAGGAAGCCTTGGTGTTGAGGGTTCAGGGCCGTGGCGTACCTGCAGATGATGCTCTTCATCTGGCTGTCTTTCTCCTCCTGCTGGCGCCGCAGACGCTCCTCGCTGTCCTCCAGGCGGTTCTTGTACTCCTGCAGCAGCTTCTGCATCTGCTGCTCCTGAGCCAGCAGCCTGCGCTCGTACTCCTCCAGACGCCGGCCGGAGACACGCAGACGCTCCTTCAGCCTGGAGATCTCCAGCTCGTACTGCAGAGACACAGAGGGGAGGTCATGTGATCCAGGGCTCTGGAGAATGAGGAGGAGATCCTGGTCATCAGACAGGTTTGACTCCTCTGCTCTCACCTTCTCTGTGTTCCTGCCCTCCTCTCTGCTCCTCTCTGCTCCTCCTGCTGCTGCTCCTGCTCCTCCTCCTGCTCCTCCCTCTTCCTCCTCATACTGCCCGTTGTTCAGCACCCAGGCAGCCGTCCTCTCCACAGGGGACATGGCCACCGCCTCCACTGGAGACTGACTCTGAACCCAACACACACACACACACACACGTCATTAACACACACACTATAAACAAACAAGACATGCTGAAGCTTCAGTGAGTCATACATGTGTCATACGTCGGTCATATGAAGTGAGTGTCGGTGCTGTTGGCGTGTTTGTGAGTGTGTGTTGTCGTGTACCTGCGGCGGCGGTGGCGGCTTGGCGGCGCTCTTCGGGCCTTGCGTCACGCTCTCCACAGAGCAGGTGGACTGTTGGCGGTTAGGGGCGTGGCCTGTCGTGGGCGTCGGTTCGGTGTTGGTGCTGCTGTTGCTGCGAAGGGAAGCGCTGTGCGGGAGAGAGCGCGGCGTCCTGGCCCCGCCCCCTCCACGGCTCTGCTGCTCCACCTTCACGATGTGGGCGGTGCCCGCCGTGGTGCTTTGACGCGGAACGGCGACCGCCGTGGCCGCGCCGGGCGGGAGGTCGGCCAGCGGGTGGCGACGCG
>NW_027467253.1:52500-117500 GCF_046128005.1 Genypterus blacodes
TGATGAAGACATCCTCCTCCATGCTGAGGTCCAGAGCCTCCACCGCACTGCCCGGGCTCAGCAGAGACTCATGGGAGGTCGCCTCCTTCAACTTAGGGAGCGCCCGCGACCTACAAGACAAAACAATCAAACAAACAAACAATCAAGCAAACAATGAAGGGCTGGAGAGTTCAAATCTAAACTAAACATCAGCACAGAGATTTAACGGCAGATTTGTTTAAAGATACAGAGAGATTTATTTCATTGTTTAACATTTGTAAACATTGTCAACAGATCCTCTGGAAATAGTCCTACACAGAGCGCCACACAGGACGAGCACAGCGCCACCACCTGGGCGCCACAGAGCCGCCGTAACGTACCGAGACCCTTCCTTTCTCGTGGGAGCTTGAGCTCCTTGGTAAATCTGCTTTGAAGCAGCTGAAGCAGGAGAACAGCAATACCTACGAAAAACAACCACAGAGCCAGACGAAGGGAGATCCCCAGAGCATCCCTCCTCCTCCAGCTCCCCCTGCTCTCACCGTCCTACCCGCCGCCACCCGCCCTGACCCACCAGGACCACCAGGACCTGCCAGCTCACTGACAGAGCCAGGTGCAGATGAGGGAGGTGGCAGGATCTGATCTTTATGTAACTTCCCTTCATGCAGCAGGCAGTAAACAAGGTCCTGGGACAGCCAATCACATGGAAGCGTTTCCATGGGGACAGTCCCCGCAGAGAGGCCGAACGCTAGGCAGCGGCGTGCGACACGCCACGGTTAACGATGGAGCGATCCCCAGAGGAAACGCACCAACACACACACACACACACACACACACACACACACACACAAACACACACACACAGCAGGTTTAATTAGACAAGATGAAGGTGAGCAGGGACAAGTGGAGACAGGAGACCTAACCCAGGAGACCAGAGGCTGGACCGGAACACAATCACACACACAACACAATCACACACACACTAGCAGGGAGGGCCGGCCCTGAATTAAAATGGAAAGCTCATCCACTGTGCCGTAAGAGGAAGAGGAGGGAGCACTTACTGAGCTCTGACCACACACACACACACACACACACGGTGTCCATAACACAATCTAGATCAGAATTTATCAAGTCTTGATTTGTCATTACTGTGAATGTTTCAAGAGTTCACACACACACACACACACACACACACACACACACACACACACACACACACACACACACACACACACACACACACACACACACACACACACACACACACAGAGGGAGCTTAGCTGTCAGAAACACAGTGTGTCCTGTTCCAGTAAACCAGTGTGTGTGTGTGCTGGGAAGGCAGGGCTGTGTGGATAATGGAGGGAGGAGGAGGAAGATGAGGAAGACCTACAACCAACTTCACAACCTACAGCCACAACAGGAACAGCAGTGCAGAGGGAACCAACCTGAGAGTGTGTGTGTGTGTGTGTGTGTGTGTGTGTGTGTGTGTGTGTGTGTGTGTGTGTGTGTGTGTGTGTGTGTGTGTGTGTGTGTGTGTGTGTGTGTGTGTGTGTGTGTGTGTGTGTGTGTGTGTGTGTGTGTGTGTGTGTGTGTGTGTGTGTGTGTGTGTGTGTGTGTGTGCGTGCGTGCGTGCTTTGGTTTAACATCTTTATCGATGTCCAATAGAGACGCAGCTGCATCCCACACAGGATCATTAGCCGGTCTGTTAGCTGTGATAGCATGTCCCTGTCCCTCACAGAGACACTGCAGCTCTCAGCTCAGGCGGAGGTTTACCTGTGACACAGCTGCACTCTGACATGAGGGCTGAGCCTGCAGGCTCCAGGGTCTGGAGCTTCTCTAGTCTGGACCAATCCACCATTCAGTCTGACGGCAGCATCACACACACTCACACACTCACATCTATGTAACATCTTCTAGTTATCTTCAATACTACAGTCAGTAGATGGACCAAAGTGCGGTACATGCAGCTGTCATGGTTGAGTGCTGTTACCTGTCGGCCTCCGGGGGGCGCAGTGACGGCAGTCTGAAGCTGGTGTTTCTGTCCAGTTTGGTCTGACTCTTGGTCCTCTTGATGGAGCCTTTGAGACGTTTGCTGAAAAACCCCTGACAGCAAAGACAAGAGGAGGAGCCATGAGGTCACACAGAACCAGAACCAGAACCAGAACCAGGAGCTCCACAACAACACACTCACCTTTAATATATCTAATAACTAATGAGTCAAACCTGACAGGGCACTGGATGAAAACAGAGACTGACGGCTGTGATCTTCACTGTGAGATGACCTTCTGATGAGCTCTCCTCCTCCTTCATATCAGAGTTGATCTATTTGGCACTAGCTTGGTTTGTTTTCACAGGTGGACATGTTGTCCTGAGGTCAGGGTTCACCTACATATCTAACTGCACACATGGAACTGCAACTGCACACACTTGTGAAGTTTGGGTGAACTTTGCCCTCTGAGGTGAAGAGGAGCATTATGGGAATCAGGCCGGCGCCTCCTGAGCTACAGGAAGAAGAGAACAACAGACAGCGAGGGAGGAAGTCTGCTCAGGGTTCATCCTCAGCCAGCAGCAGAACAGGCTCTGCATTGAAGCGTCTCAGCTGATACAGATCAGGCACAAACTGTTCAAACCTGTCTCACTGTTCTCTCCAGGTATCAGATCCTTTGTAGAGAATAGATAAATAGATGAATGAAGGCCCTGTGCTGCTCTGAAGACGTGAGCGCCCTCATTTCCTGAGATATTAATACCCTCAAACGCGTCTCTGTCCCGTCGGCTCCCTGCAGCCTCTCTGGCTCTCATTACTGTGTCACTGCACATATTTATCCCCACTTAGTGTCTGCAGCAGAGGCTCCTCCACATATCGCCATGGAGAGTATGAGCAGTGAGCAGCATCGCTACGGCAACTACTGTGTGGAGTAACTGTGTGTGGCTCCTGTAAACACACCGGGCCCTGGTTTGTGTTGCTGCGTACCTGAAGAGATACGGAGCAGATAGGGGGACGACCACGTCTCCTCCATGACACCTGCGTAGGGTACGAGTGTTCTGCAGAAGGAAACGCCTCAAAGCTCCATGAGAAGCAGCACTTTACATAAGGACTTGACTGGACTTGACCTTTTCTGGTGCAGACAGGCTGTGACTTTGCAGAGCTGATGTGTTTCCTGTTTCTCTATCTGTTGGGTAACACACAGCCGCACCGTCTCCTCCTCCTCTACTCACCGGCACTTTGAAAGGCGACGAGTTGGGGTTGTCGACAGCGACGGTCTTCTCCGAACCCCCCAAACCGGAGATGCTCCTCCTCCTCGGAGATCTCTCGGAAGACGCTTCTAGGCACAGGAGATGGAGAGAGAGAAGGTGTTAGACAGGACGATGCACCATCATCATCATCAGACGGGGTGTGGACAGACAGGACAGTGAATGAAGACACGATGAAGGAGTCGAGGACAGAAGGTGACTTGTTGAGGCTGAGACTGAGGCATGAGCCGAGCAGAGCCTGGAGATGAAGTCAACACTGTAACACACTCAGTGATTACACCGCCTATTGATCTCTGGAGCATCTTTAATTATTTACTCTGTTTTTACTGGAGAAAGGATCATTGAAGCTTTTCCAAATGAGTTCATGAGGAAAAGGTGTGTAAGAGTTTAAAGAGCTAATAATGTACACATACAGGGTTAATGGCTCAGTTTGGGACCAACAGGATAATGAGCTACAATGGTAACACTATATGTGAAAACATGTTGTGATGGGACGCAAACTCATCATCCAGAGCTCATACAGACGAGGTCACGAGGTCACGAGGTCAAACCTGCTCAGCGGTCAGGACAGCAGCTGTTTAATCCATTCTGTTTCAGGTTAGATAATGAAAACACTCCGTCTGTGTGTGGAGTTCTTTCCTGCAGCAGGCCAGACGCTCCACAGGCCCACAGCAGCTCACCTGGTAGAGGTATGAACTCTGCATGTTTCCACTTTGACCTGCTGCTGGTGTCACGTGATCACTTAAGTCATCTGGGTCCAGTTTCTGCCTCTCACACACTTTTCTGTCCACTAGTTCATCGTTTACACGTCAAACTCTACATGACAGACACACACACACTGTCAGGACTCCTCCTGGTTTGTGGTTGTTGGTTCAGAACCAAAGTGTGTGTGTGTGAGCAGTGAAGACTAAAGCCGTCAGTCAGGTTCACCGTCCTGGATCGTGTCCAGGCGCATCGATCTGAAGCTAAGTTTAGAAACGCTCCTTTCCTCTCACGTGAACTCTGCCTGAGGTCACAGCAGAGTGAGTCTGGAGGGCCCAGTGGCTCTTCAACCACCTACAGTGTGTGTGTGTGTGTGTGTGTGTGTGTGTGTGTGTGTGTGTGTGTGTGTGTGTGTGTGTGTGTGACCTTTACGCTCACAAATGTTTCAATTTAGTCGATAAGACTAAACAATGAAAACTGAAGATGTAATAGAAAATGTCTGTTTAAAAATATTGTGTAACATTTAAATGACTCAGTTTACATGGAATCAATACTCTGAGTATTTGTCCTTACAGCGATTAAAGGCTGAATGTGATTAAAGTGTAAACGAGCCCCGAATCAATAAGACTCCATCACTCTCACAGTACACATGATGCATTACATCATCACCGTCTGTGGAGCCAATCAAACATTTACATGGCTGAATAAATGGATTGACAGACGCACAGCTGAGGTGTGTGTGTGTGTGTGTGTGTGTGTGTGTGTGTGTGCACATGACGTCTCACTGAGTGTGAACACTTCTGAAATCAGTACCAGGACCCACCAACGTCAAGTCAGCTCCTCGGGGAGCTTCATGTTTACATGGCGTGAGAAGGTGCAGCAGCGAGCATCGGTCTCTCTGTGAGCGTGAAGCAGACGGTGAGACGCAGCTGCAGCCGTCAGCATTTATCTGCCCCCAGAACAAACCCAGGAAAATGCTTTGCAAAGTGCCGGATCGAGTTCCAGCTGCTGCCTGAGCCCAGGCCTCCTGCAGCCGCTGCATGCAGCAGAGAGGAGCCGGCCAGGAGCTGCACCTCCACAACCAGGAGACAACTGCAACCAGGAGCTGCACCTCCACAACCAGGAGACAACAACATCCAGGAGCTGCACCTCCACAACCAGGAGACAACTGCAACCAGGAGCTGCACCTCCACAACCAGGAGACAACTGCAACCAGGAGCTGCACCTCCACAACCAGGAGACAACATCCAGGAGCTGCACCTCCACAACCAGGAGACAACTGCAACCAGGAGCTGCACCTCCACAACCAGGAGACAGCAACCAGGAGCTGCACCTCCACAACCAGGAGACAACGACATCCAGGAGCTGCACCTCCACAACCAGGAGACAACAACATCCAGGAGCTGCACCTCCACAACCAGGAGACAACAACATCCAGGAGCTGCACCTCCACAGCCAGGAGACAACATCCAGGAGCTGCACCTCCACAACCAGGAGACAACATCCAGGAGCTGCACCTCCACAACCAGGAGACAACAACATCCAGGGCTGCAGCTCAGATGAACCAGGACATCAGGATCAAAGTCCAGCAGAAGCTCCATTTCACACTACAACCTCACTAGATCTGAATCCACAGCTCTTTATCTACAGAGCACTCTTCATACTAAATCCATACAAAGTGCCGAGTGTGGTCGATTGACAAAACCAAAGTAAAGTTTACAGCCGACAGAACAAACTAACTTCAGAGACGCAGAGCCTCCAGAGGAACCACGTGAGCCTGAGAGCACAAACCTGAGCCCCGGCCACGACGAGCCAACATGTCACGACATCTGTACGGGCGGACGGGCATCCCTGCAGGTCCCGCCCCCCTCAGGTCCCGCCCCCTGCAGGCCACACCCCCTACAGGCCTCTTTATTGACCTCCTACCATTCAAACCTTACACAGTGCGAGAGAGCCACGACTCAACTCACAATAACAACACACACAATACAGCACACAAGACGTCCCCAGACATGACACACACAGAGAGAGAGAGAGAGAGAGAGAGAGAGAGAGAGAGAGAGAGAGAGAGAGAGAGAGAGAGAGAGAGAGAGAGAGAGAGAGAGAGAGAGAGAGAGAGAGAGAGAGAGAGAGGGAGAGAGACAGAGAGAGGGAGAGACAGAGAGACAGAGAGACAGAGAGACAGAGAGACAGAGAGACAGAGAGACAGAGAGAGAAAGACCGATAGACAGAGAGACAGACACAGAGACAGACAGACAGACACAGAGACAGACAGAGACAGAGACAGAGACAGAGACAGACACAGAGACAGAGAGTTAGTACCTCGATCACAGCTGTTCCCCATCATCTGAGGAGGACACACACAGTCAGACGTGATTGGCCAAGCCGGCAACTGTCCAGCACCGTCAGCCAATGAGGTGAAGCAGTTTCCCCCCTTCACACATCCGTCCTCGTCTCCGTCCCATGAACATACTGAACACTGGCAACAACTTCACGCGGCATCCCCGGGCACGGAGCGAGAGAGAGCCAGAGCGGGCAGGAGAGCGAGCGGGCGAGCGAGCGAGCGAGCTGCCTCTCCCTCCTCAGCACCACATCCTTCCTCCTCCTCCTCCTCCTCACCGTCGCAGCTCCCACATCCTCCTTCCTCAACCTCCTCTCCTTTATGCCCTCTCTCTCTCTCTCTAGTCAGCGGTAATTCTAACCTCTTCTCCCTCTCCCTCTCTCTCTCTCTCTCTCTCGCCCTCTGGCAGAACAGCGTTTTACCGCATTTATTAAATCAATTGCTGTAACTGCACTCTGTTCTGCTTCCTCGTGTCTTCCTTCTTTCCTGTGTGTCTTTCCCTTTCTCTCTGCAGATGCACTCACCCCCTCTCCCTCTCCCTCTCCCTCTCCCTCTCTCTCTCTCTCTCTCTCTCCCTCTCTCCCCCCTCCCTCTCTCATATCATCTGCCAGGCTGCAGCAGCTCAGTTGCAGTCTTCCTCCTCCCGAGCTACAGGACACATTTATTGCAGTGCTTGGGGGATAATTACTAAATAAGTTTCCTTTCAGCTGACTGATGTGGGACACAACTCTGGGGGCGCAGCGATTAAGTACTGTGTGCGTGTGCGTGTGTGTGTGTGTGTGTGTGTGTGTGTCTCATGATGGCTCTGACTTCAGGGCTGCAGCCAGGATTGATTGTGTTTACGTTTGAATCTCCTGATCAGGTTTGTACCATGGAGTCTACAGAACATAAACATGAAGCCATCTTAAGTTCCCCCATAGTGAAGCTTTCAGCCTCATTATCAGGTCAACCACATTAGGGAGCCTGAAGCCACTGGACTGAGCTGTAGAGTGTAAATGTGGTGAACATTGATTGGTGATCAATTACTGCTGATCCTTCACAAAGATCCAGTGAGGTCTGTAATGACTGAGTCTGATCAAAGTGATAAACTTCTCAATTGGGACAGTACAGTAAACAGAAACACATCTGTATCTACCAGCACAAAGACACATCATGTGTGTCAGAATGATGACTGAAGATTTAAAACTCCTTAACTGATCAATATGACCGAGAGGAGAGTTTGGTAGTTCCATGGTGTGAGATGATGCATGTGTGAGATGAGCTGGGCCCGTAGTGACGCTCAGCTGGTATCTGATGTTTGGTTGGATGATGTCACTGTGGACCTGCCGACGGTCATTTCTCCTGACAGGGACGCCGTGTTGCTCAGAGAGGAAGAACAGAGCTGAACCAGGAGCTGCTGGGATTCTTCTCAGGCCCGTATAGGAGCAGGGAACCTTCCTACACCGGGCTGAGGTGCCGGCCCTGAATTATTAATGATTCCCATCCTGCTTTATATCCTGTATCAGCGGCTCAGGGCGCTGACCGGTGAACAGGCAGCTGTTCACTGCAGTGGCTGACAAACTCATCCCACTGCAACAGAAACACTCCTCATGTTCTGACTGCTAACTCAGATGTGTGTGGATACGTGGGGTTGATTTGTGTGATTAAGGGTTACTCCACTCAAACAGGAAGCCACGTCCATCATCCCCCAGATGATCCATCATCACACAGTGAGGCGTCATGGTTTCTGGGCTGTGGTGGCAGATTAGCTTATAGAGTTCAAATGAGGCATGACTCAGCACTTTATCAGCCTCAGCTCAGTCTAATTAAGAACAGTGTTTAGGTGGCAGTGTGTGTTGATCGTGGTGTTTCTCTTGTTTACATGAGAGACTGCAGTGTTTCCATTAAGTGAGGTCACCGACTGAAGCTCACCTCACTCGTCTGTAATATTAGGATTAGATGTAAAACATGGAGCTTCCCATCATCTGGAGGCTGTGAGGTCGTTAATCATCCTCACATCTGCCCGTCTGTGTGTCTCACAGTGGGAGGAGAGGAGAGGCCGTCAGCAGGTTCACAGTGACATCATCATGAGCTGCATCATGTGGAGGTCAGCTGAGGTGAAGGCCCTGCGCTCGCCCTGGTTTTCTGTCAGATCAGCAGAGGTCTCGCCCTCGTGCCTGAAGCTCCTCTGAGGCCTTTCGTACCCGCGCTCACATCGCGGTTGAAGTCATTTGTGTACCGGCTGAATGCAAAGTGAACTCAGGCAAATCTTCCTGCTGGAGTGGTGAAGCGGCACGCCGGCCCACAGCTCCTCCTCTTTATGCTGCGGGCTGACCGTCTCCATTCACGGCCGGCCACATCGCTCATTTGAGTAAGACTGAGCGGCGCCGGGAGGGGGGGGGGGGGCGGGGCTAGGCAGGTGGGCCAGAGAGCGTTTACACCTCACAGTAACATGTGAGCTCATCCCCTGGATCACATTAGATTAGACTATTGTTGCTCTTTACGGGGACAGTGTGACTAAAAGTAACTGGAGTAGAGTTCACTAGCAGCTGGTTTGCATGTGTGGCTAGTGAGTTTGCAAGTGCATGAGTCTCAGCCTGTCTGCCCTGGATCTGCTGAGCTGGAAGGGGAATGGAACCGGCAACCTGTGCAGCAGCAGCAGCAGCAGGTCCTTCAGTCCCGTCAGCAGCAGGACCATGATTACATTCAAACTGCTGCTGTTAACGAGTTATTGATCTGAGGGCTCAGCTGAATCCCCTGCTCCAGCTGAGCCTGAGCAGATGCTCCTGAGCCCCACACACTCAGCAGGGGTCCAGACTCAACAAACAAGTGGTTGACATGCAGAAGACTCTGATGTGTTCACCTTCACCCTCACTCTGCTTCCTGTCACCTCTGTGGGAAGAGGGAATGTTTCCTTCATTCAAATGAAGCTTTGCTGTTTGTTTATTACTTGCTGCTCATGTTCAGATGTGTGTGGAGTCAAACATTGACACACACGTCCCTCTGTCAATCTGCTTCAAGGCTCTGCTGCTAAAGATACGGTGAGAACAGAGAGGCAGCGTGCGGTGGAGATCCTTCAGGTTAGATTTGGATCAGACGACTTCAACGTCCACTCAGACCGACTGCTGCTTGTCTGATCTGTCTGAGGGGCAAACATCCCTCTGTCCCTGTTCTTTGTTCCTGAGCTCAGTCCCGGCCTCCTCTGCAGTCGGGCGGATCACAAACACTGGCCGCCTTGTGCCTGAGCAGCGTGACGCCGAGGGAGGATGAATGGGAGGACGCGGTGATGTCATCAAGCCGCAACGGCAGGAATGCTGAGAATGTGAAACTAGTGGCTTTGTTGACCTCTGGTTCAGGCGTGTGAGCTTACACACCTTACACACAGGGAAGGAGCAGCAACCAGAAACACACTCATGCTTTATCAACCTGATGGCTCCACTCACACCTGCAGTATCCCTCTTTGGTTGATCTCCAAACATCCCTGAACTCTACCAAAGAGGCTCATGTGAGTCAGAGCGTCGTCACTGCGGTGCTGATTCAGACACCAGGCCTCGTCCTCCAGCAGAGCGTCTGGGACACAATAGAGGCAGAGGACATGTACGCTCGGGAAACAGACTCTGCTTCACTGTCCGCCCTACAGCAACGTGGCTAAAGAGCTCAACCAGCGGGCCGCTAATCTGAACACAGCTATAAAACCACTCAGAGTGTGTGTGTGTGTGTGTGTGTGTGTAAGTAAACCAGGAGAAAAGGCTAAACAACGCTGTAAATGTGTAAATGTAAATGCGTCATCAGCTTGGCCTCTCATTGAAAGTGTTGCATGATGGGTAATTCCTCCTCACACAATGAGGGAAGTTTGATTTGCCAGCACAGAAGCCTTTTGATGAGGACCTCAGGTCACACACACACACACACACAGCTGACTAAATGACAACAGACAGAATATCGTCAGTGCAGATACTCTATCACCAAGGTTACCAAGTAAAACCATGGCAACGTGACCCTGCAGACTCCACGCCTGCTCCATTCTGGGACAAAAGAGGAAGTAAAGTCAGAACAGAGACCCAATTAAAGCTGCAGAGCGGTGATTCAGGCCATCGGCTCACACAGGAGGAGGAGAAACAGGAAGCAGAGGAGAGAAAACACCTGGAACTCAATGAAACACTTTAAACAATCATCCTTTATCTACAAGAGGTCAAACTCACATCTGAGAGCCAAACAGCAAGAAGACACAGCGGCTTCAGACTAAACAGCTGATCTGTGTTTATGTATGTAACTATAGCATAACACACTTCAGTCAGAGAATCCAGGAGATAGGCTGAGCTTTTATTGTGGAGGGCAGAACTTCTATCTTTGTGCTACAACAACAACACCAACATGGATCCATCAGGCTCCATTAAAGACCTACAGAGCTGAAGAGAAGCACACACACATCTCTAAAGAACAAAGTCAGGACGTGAATTCCCCAAACTATTTAAGGAAGTGATCTGATGAACACACTGCAATAAAAACTACAGGACAGGGAAGTAAACACAACTTAGTGAAGTGAGACACCAGAGTGGCTGAGCTGCACCTGCGTCACACACACACACACACACACACACACACACACACACAGCAGATTACTGTTTACGCTGTGGCACCAGCAGCTGAACCCTGTGTTCACCAGGAGGACGCTCTATCTCACTTCTCTCCTGTTATGCTTACTCGTTACTTTTTATAATCCCGTTCTGACTCGTTACTTCTCATAATCCCGTTCTGGGTGAAGTCTCATGTTGACTCCCTGCCTATAGCCGTTGTCGTGTCGCTCGTTGAGGGCAGAACCCCGGTACTTCTTCCCGTTTAGGAGCTGGACCGGACGCTTGTTCGACCAGAGCAACATGGAAATGTGACGGAAGTACTTGAGTCAATGCTCGACTGAATCACAGCTCGGCTCATTTCCATTCATTTGCATGAGCCGCTCTGATTGATTCTGTCGATACAAACATTCTGCCCGGTAATCAAACCCAGATCGATGCCTGACTGATCGATCTGCCGGTGCCAACGCGTCTGCAGCCCAAACTGTGGACCAGAACCCGAACCCGAACTCTCCGGAACATGAAGAGGCTCCACGGAGGAAGCGCAGGGGAAACTTCTCGCCTGTTTCAACCCCGTGAAACAACCACGCAGCGGGCGGATGAGCGGACTGTCCCGCTCCGCTCAGTCCGGGCTGCGCGCACTCACAGGCGGGTCCAACCTGCGGGACGTCCCGGTACCGAAGCGTGAAGAAACAAGAGGCAAACTCACCCAGAGGCTCCATGTGTGTGTGCGGGGTTTAGTTCATGCTCTCTGACAGAAAGTCCCAGCAGCAACAGCGGCGGAGTTTGTCAAAGATCAACACAACAAACACAACACCGACACGACTTCCGCTGAGCACCTTCACAATAAAACCCACTGCGAACCAAAGTCAACATAAGCCCCGCGGTGGGAGAGAGGACGTGTGGAGCCTTTACGACACCAAAACATGAGATCACGTTCTTCGTCACTTCCCGTCTGGATAGGTGTAGCGCCTTTTACCGGTCTGACTGTCAAAGCCCTCCTTAGACTCCAGGCACGTGGCAGCAAGCTTGATCTGCCTAACATGTGAGAGTTATGAAGCAAATAAAACACTTAGTTTTAACCTCTGTGTTTATTAGTTTATGATTTTATTTTGAAGGGCAGAGAGTCTGTTAGCTGGTTTTATTGTGGCGGTGCTGACAGCGGAGGTGGAGACAGGAATGCAGCAGAGCCAGTCACACTGACGGACTGACTTCAATACAACACACACACACACACACACACGCACACACACACAGCACCCTTTCAGATCAATCGCCGCCTCACGTTTCAGTAAAAGTCTCCTTCTGGACTCTAAGGAGGAGGAGGATGAGGGGGAGGAGGAGGAGGAGGAGGAGGAGAGGGAGGAGGAGGAGCAGCCCGGCCCAGGCCTGACGGGGTTAATGAGCTGTCAGTCAAAGCTCTGTTACTCTGGATGTGACACCAGGAGCTAAAGTGACATCGTGTGTCTCTGCTGCGTCTCCTGAGAGTCACACAGAGATGGAAGCAGAAGAAGCAGAAGAAGCAGAACCCAACAGAACAAAGACCTCCTTTGACTTCCTCACACACACACACACAGACACACACACTGATCACTTCCTCTATGGACACCTGTTTAACCCTTCATTGCCCTGATGTCAAACACCGCATCAGTCAGTGTAAAGCCAAACTTCACTCCAAACAGCAGAGGCGCACACACACACAGGAACACACACACACACACACTGAGTCTTCAGTCTATCCAGCCTGGGGTCCAGTTTAGACTCAGGACTGAACCCAGACAGAGACTGAGCTGGACATGAAGGTGCAGTAAAGCCTGGATGAAAAGCTTCAGTCTGAGGCAGCAGAGAGGCCAGTCTGTGTGTGTGTGTGTGTGTGTGTGTGTGTGTGTGTGTGTGTGTGTGTGTGTGTGTGTGTGTGTGTGTCTGCTCTGGATTAACATATAAATAACCTGGGCGTGTGTGTGTGTGTGTGTGTGTGTGTTAAAGGGGGTCAGCGCTGAATGAATGAGGCTCTCTGTGGACAAATGACCAGAACAACCGACACCACCACATACCTCCTCCCCCTCCTCCCCCTCCTCCTCCCCCTCTCCCTCCCCCACGCTGCTGTCAGAGCTCCAGGCAGCAGGCAGAGACCCAACACAACATCAGCTCAGGCAACCGCCGCCAAAGCAACCGCCGCCGAGCTGATCACAGATCCATCAGGACACGGTGGATATCTGTCCCACTTGGAGAGGGGGGGGGGGGGGGGGTCCTTCACGTGGACCCCAGAGAGACTGCAGGCTCTTTGTGTGTGTGTGTGTGTGTGTGTGTGCCGCCTCACACATTCCTGACCTGCCTCTCCTCCTCTGCCCCGAGCCGCTCTGCCCACGCGGCCCAGCTGCAGAGTTACAGCCTGCATGAGACGCACCGTCCACTTGTTACGCTGCGGCTCACACACACACAGACACACACACAGACACACACACACACACACACACAGTTCACCTGACCGGCCCAAAGCTCCAGACGAAGCTTTGGTAAACTTTGTATCATCATGTTTCATGGCCTGAACTCATTCCTCACTGCCTGGGACACAAACATTTTAATCTCTCATTGAACATTTGAGGTTTTAATTTAATAGCACTCATACAATAACCCCACCCAACACACACACACACACGCGCGCACACACACACACACAGCTCCGACTCAGCCTGATGACCACAAGGCAACAACCTGAATGCCATCACAGCCGGCCTTTTGTTCTCATTTTAATCCCTGCTTCTCTCTCTCTCTCGCTCTCTCTCTCTGTGTGTGTGTGTGTGTGTGTGTGTTCTGGTGGCTGTAGGGTCACGCCCAGCAGAGGAAATCCAGAGCCGTGCATCAGCTCTGTCACACCGTTGCGTAATGACTCATTCCTGGATTGCTCTCCGTTAATCCCCGTATTCGGGGCGTGGCAACGGCGGCGGCTCTTTATAACTGGAGGTTGCCATGGGAGCGTAACATGGATCAACAGCAGCTGACGGGGCTGATGGGAGATCAGATTGTAGATCGTGTACAGACGACCGTCATCATTACTGATTTTGGTTTCATTTGAAACTGGAGCCTGACACATATTCAGTAGATGAAGATGAAGATGAAGATGAGTCCTCGGCAGGTGGGTCATCGTACCGACCAGCAGGGGGCAGCACCGAGCCTGGTAGATAAGAACTCTGCTGTGATTGGCCAATAGCAGCATAACAATGGCTGAGCCCTGTACTCTGCCTCACTGCGCCCACAGTCTCACTCACGCTGCTCGACAGTGAGGGGAACTGCAGTGAGACACACAGAGGATAGCTCCACTGAAACTCTGACTCTATTTACCACTGGAGCACAGCACACCTGATCACCTGTCAGGCTTCAATCAATCACCCACTGATCAGCCATGACCTCATCTATTCTACTGAGTGATGTCACGTGTGTTACTTCAAAACAAAGACGGAGGAACAAATCTGACTAAAGCAACATGAACACGTTGTTCTGCTCCGTCCAGTCTTCAGTCGTACCAGAAGAGCTTTGACACAGGTAAACAAATCAAACTCAAGCTAACGAGCATCTTACCGAGCCCTGCAGCGCCCTCTGCCTGGAACTCTGGGTACTGCCCCTCAGACGGGACGCTGATGGTCCTGCGGAGGCTGCGGCCCTTCGCCGAGGCGGTGGGGCTCTGCTGGGGGTCGCCTGCAGCCTGCAGACGGGACAAAGAGGGACAGAGATGAAGCACAGTCTCCTGCTTCTACTGACTGAGTGCACAGACCTGCGGTGACGTCACACACAGTAACATCTCTCTGGGAGCAGAGGAGAACGTTGTGGCGTGTTGGAGTTGTGTTACTTGAACATTAGGTCATGGTATGTTGTCACGTGTGTGGTGTTACAGCTCTTTGGTGGTTTGTCACGTATGTAAAGCTCATTAGTTTCAGACTTCTCATGGACATGTAGGTGAATGTTTGTGTCCCCACCTCATCGTCTTTGTTGAGCAGGATGAGCTGGCTGTCCGTCAGGATGCAGAACTTCCTCTCCCAGGCGCTGCTGTCCGTGTAGGGACTCTGACCGCAGGAGAAGCGGTGGGACGGGGGGCCCTTCACGTCTGCAAGGACAGAGGGATGGACAGGAGGACAACAGGTCAGGGAGGAGGAAACATGTTCATGAAGAGTTGTAGTGCTCCATACATCCGTCAGACCAAAACATTGAAGCGCTGCAGCTCATCCATCTGGACACAAGCTGAGGTCACAAACTGGAAGGAAACACTCAAACTTGGGGTGGACAGAGCGCTCGTCTAGCAGAGCCTGCAGAGACGAGTCTGAACCTGAGGAGGGCGCTGTGGATCTCTACAATTCTTCAACCGGCTCATCGTTGCCGTTCCTCAGCTGTTTCCACCATCGCTGCCGTGCAAACAGCAGCAACACAACAACAACCTGCTGCAAACTCATGAGCTGAGGAGGAGAAACACTGAGACACAAGCCTGAAGAAAGAGTGTGAAAGGCCCAGAGCCAGGACGGGTTGTTGGTTCTAACACATTCAGTTTGTGTGGAGCTTTGGCTCTTCTCCCCCACGCCCTCATGTGAGCGCTGGTCGCTCCTCAGGTGACCCAGAAAGCGATCCGGCCGGCCCGTCACCTGGAGCCACGTCACCAGAGCCCTCAGGTCCGCTGGAGGAGCGACAGGCGGGAAACGTGAGATCATCCTACAGGGAGGATCTGAACACGAGGACAGATCAGCTGATCACGGGTTTGATCACATCTTACTGTCACGTGGTAAACAAAAACAACAGGAAGTGACCTCGCTGGCTTCAGATGAGGCTGGGAGCTCTGGGACAGACTCAGCAGGGGTCAGAGGTCATACCAGTGTGATTCTAATAACCCTAAGAGTGAATTTGAAAACTTCTTCTCACAGCTCACAGACTAATTCATTCATGTTGATTTTGTGTGAAGTCAAACTCTTGAATTCAGGTGATTGAGGACAGTTCACACACAAACACACACAGAGCTGCCTTTGTGTGTGTTTGTGTGTGTGCAGCAGCGTTAAGTGTTAAACAAAAGCAGCGAGTGTTTCCTGGGAGGCGTGTGGTTTGGCCGTGACGTGACAGCAGAGCAAACAGACGCTGCGTTCACAGCGGCCTGATTGTGTGGAATCACTCTGCGTCTGTTTGGGCCTGATAAACACTCCACACACACACACACACACACACACACACACAATGAGCGTAATTGATTGTGACTGACGTTTAATTCCAATGTAAACACTTCCACTGCAGCTGAGGCTCGTCTTTGCCTGCTTAGCTCTGCAGGTAGAACACGCACACACACACACACACACGCGCACACACACACACTGGATGGATCATCTGTGCGGCGTTACTTCCTGTGTGTGGGGCTGAGCTTCCTGTTGGTTAAACACCTTCAGACTCCCCCATGTTGTCGTTTCTGTTGTGTGAGTCCAGATGTGCTGTTTATAACAGAACAGATGTTTTCTAATCAGTAGTAAATCTATAATCAGAGAGTCCTAATGTCTTAGATACGATTGTCCAGGTTTGCTCTTCATCGTGCTCTGTGTCAGCGTGAGGCGCAGGCTGAATGAGGTGACTTCCTGTAGGTGGAGGCCCGAGCACGCCGGCTTCCTGGAGCAGCTGAGGAGATTCATTTCCAGCAGGATATTTCTGGCTGAGCCCTAAATCATTCACGTCAAAGCGTCGGCCCACAAACCCCCAGAGATCAGAGAGGAGTCGCACCTGCTACAGTGACAGAGGAGCCACGCCGCCGTGCAGGAGGAGCAACAACACACTAATTGGCGGTTTCCAGTGCGGCGCCGCGGCGCCGCGGCTCGGCTTCATTAGCGGAGCCGGGGGTCGGCCGCAGCCTTCCAGACGCGGACAGATGAGCGCAGCTGAACAAAGGCAGGAAGCAGAGACGGCGAGCCGGTGAGGAACGCCGCTCGCCAGCTCGGATTCCGCACACGGGAGCACACATATGCATCTGCACATACATGTATGTGTGGCTCAGACCAATATGGCACTGCTGAACTGTGATGCTGCTACAGCGCCACCATCAGGTCGACTGGTTTTACATTCTGCACTTTAAAACACAGAGATCAAGCTTCGGTTTTCACACAATCTACATGACCCCGACACAGGTGTGTGTGTGTGTGTGTGTGTGTGTGTGTGTGTGTGTGTGTGTGTGGTGATGGAGGAGGAGTCTGACGGTGTGAAGGGAAACCCGACTCCGGCCAAACCTCTACTGGGAATGTGTGAGAGCTAGAAGAGGACCAACCACCTGTCTCACACACACACTCTCACTCTCACTCTCACACACACACACACACACACACACACACACACACACACACACACACACACACACACACACACACACACACACACACACACACACACACACTCAAGGAGACCAGGCACTCAGGGACCAGACTCCATCACACAGGTCCTCTGATTGGCTGGAGAGCAAACTGATGGATGAAGGAGAAACACGGAGGAGAAACATGGAGGAGAAACATGGAGGTGAAACATGGAGGAGAAACATGGAGGTGAAACATGGAGGAGAAACATGGATACTACATGAAGGTGTTCCAGTTCCTCCAAGTTACCTGAGTACCTGGAAACTGATGAAGAGCAAAACAAAGTCGTCACTCCTGAACACTCCCACCAGGATAAAGCCCACACACACACACACACACACACACACACACACAGAGGCTGCTTTGTCTGAACTCTCCTCTGGCCTCGGCCGCCTGTGTTTCTATGGAACAGGCAGGTCTGAACTCCATAGCAACCAGTAAATACAACAGCAGCACTGCTCCAATCACAGCACAGCACTCTGACATCAGCTCACACTTTATCAAGATGGGAACAGGAGAGGGGGGTGACAGCAGAGTGAGAACAGAGAGGGGAGTGTCTCAACCAACCGCTCACACACACACACACACACACACACCCCATCATTTACTGTCACATCATGGCTGATGTTCATATTAAAGTTTGGAGGATGACATGGCAGCATCATGGTCACACCAGTCACACCACAGAACATGTCAATCAGCACGCGTGTTCTGATGATGTATTCAAACATTCAGCAAGAGGTGGCAGATGGGTCGACTGGCTGAGCTTTTGTCTGCAGGAGGAAATGAGGGCAATTGAACAGATTGGACCCTGACAGGAAACACCCGGCTCCTCCCCCCGCCCCACCCCTCTGACCGGCTGACTCCTCCCCACCGCCCCACCCCTCTGACCGGCTGACTCCTCCCCCCCTCCGACTGGCTGACTCCTCCCCACCGCCCCACCCCTCTGACTCCTCCCAACGCCCCACCCCTCTGACTGGCTGACTCCTCCCAACGCCCCACCCCTCTGACTGGCTGACTCCTCCCAACGCCCCACCCCTCTGACCAGCTGACTCCTCCCCTCCGCCCCACCTCCCGTCACAGTTGCAGTTGTTAAGGCAGTAGAGAGTTCTCCTTGTGCTCAGGTGTTCTCCTGTGCTGATAGCAGCGGGTGAAGTGACGGTGAGGGTGACGTGTCAAACACACACACACACACACAGTCATGGGTGACGGCGGACGCATCACTTCCTCCAGCAGCTGCTCACCATCATGACTCAAGCGTCAGATTCGCTGACTGCAGAGGAAATGTGCAGCGCACACACACACACACACACACACACACACACACACACACACACACACACACAGATTCATATTTAAACAGGCAAACTTCCACATGACTCCCTCACATTTGCATCTACAAAGCACAGTGTCAATCACGTGGGCCACTGGGGGGGGCGGGGGCACCTCAGGGGTCAAAGGTGAGCGGTGGTGTCACCTCCTATCAGACTGACGAGAGGGACAGAGAGGCTGTGAGGAAGAAGCTACTCTCACATGAACCACAGCAGACGGACATGAGGTCTGTGAAGAAGCTGAAGGAAACAGGAAATGGAGATAAAGTTCCCCCCCCCCCCCCCACACACACACACACCCCACTGCTCCCACCACTTTGCCTTTGTTACTGCATCTATTTAGGTGAGACGTTTGCATACAAAAGGAACAAACCACACACACACACACACACACACACACACACACACACACACACACACACACACACACACACACACACACACACACACACACACACACACACACACACACACACACACACACACACACACACACACACACACCATCCCCCCCCTTTGTGAGTCTGCGGTGGCCTCTGGGTCAGGCTACACACAAACACTGCCAGCCTTTGGAGAACAAGCACTCCCACACAAACACACACACACACACACACACATTTGGATTAATTGGCTCCCAATTAGCAGTTGTTCATTTTTACGTGGAATGCCTCAAACTGTGAAAGTTGAAGGGGGTGGTCTGTGTGTGTGTGTGTGTGTGTGTGTGTGTGTGTGTGTGTGTGTGTGTACAGTAAGTGAACACACAGGCTGTTTACAGGCTGCAGCAGGGAGAAGCCAAAGCTCTGTGGTTCACATGAACACTACCCAGCATGCTCGGAGGCGTCTGGAAAAGCTTTAAACTCTAAACCATGTTTGCTGTAACTCCCATTAAAGTGACACAACATCTAATGACTGGGAGGAGAATGATGTCACACACACACACACACACACACACACACACACACACACACACACACACACACACACACACACACACACACACACACACACACACAGTAAGGCCTCAGGTTACAGTCCTCTGTCCTTTACATGTATTTACATATTGAGCCATGAAACGGTTTTGAAAATACTGAGACGTCACCAACAAGCAGACTGTAAGAGAGAACAGAGATGTGAAGACAGGAAGTCTCTCTATGTCTCTGTCCATCTGTCCATCTGTCCATTCCTCCATCTGAAGTGTGAAACTTATCGTAGCGCCTGTACATAGCCGAGCTCCAGCCGGGGGGCGTGTCTCCTGAGTGAGGACACGAGGAGCGAGACGCCGATGAGGACGTGCAGCATGTGGGCGGAGTCTGTGCAAACTGGCTCCAGGCCTTCATGAGTCCATTTCCCTGTTTGACTCTGGCCCACATGAGTGGACGGGTCTGTGTTCCAGGTCATGTGATCACTCAGAGGTCTCTTCCTCTCACCAGAGTCCCACTGAGACGCTCGCTCAGGAAATCTAATTATTTCCTCCACACACGTTCTTCACCAGCGCTTTTCAATCACCACTGGACCTGAGCGCTCTGATGGCAGCGGTGCGGAGCGGCGAAAGATAACATGGATCATCTAAACTTCAACATGATGGATCACCACAGAAATGTAAACAGAGCAGTGAAAGGTCAAAGCAGCGACTCTGGAGGAAAGAGCTGAGGCAGCAGTCTGACTCCTCCTCCTTCTGCTCCTGCTGCTATTAAACATCCAATTATGATTACAAACAAACACTTAGGATCAGGTCAAGGGTCAAATCTTCTCCTCTTTACAGGTTAGAGACAGGAGACTAAACCTCCAATCACATCCATCTAAAGAGCCTCCAGCTGAGACTCCGCCTCTCTGACCTCAGTGATGCATGAACACATTCATGCTCCTCAGGCTCAGAGGCTTACAGTGCGTCTGCTCCTCATGTGATCTTCTACTGGAACACTCAATTAGCATAACTTAACCTTCAGACTGGCTGCTTGGCTGAGCTTCACACACACACACACACACACACACACACACACACACACACACACACACACACACACACACACACACACACACACACACACACACACACACACACACACACACACACACACACACACACACACACACACACACACACACACACACACACACACACGTCTCATCAACTCACATTAGCATGTGGAGCCTCAAGAAATTGAGAATTGTTTCCTTTGTTTTCTTACCAGAATGAAACTGATGTACAGATGGAAAGTTACCAGGCTAAGCTACGTTAACTAACACATAAACTTCCTTTCCAAGTTCTGATAAGTGTCCTGATGCACCTGATGGTTCCTACCTCCCGTCCCTGCTTGGTCAGGATCAGCTTCCTCCCTGGTGCCCAGAGCTCTGCTGATCCTCAGAGACCACGAGGTGAGGAAGCGTCCGGCCGAGGGAACGCTGGGCTCTGCGTCTGAGCCCACCTTCCTCAGGGTGGTCTTCTCTGAGTCGCTACTTGAACCTGGCTCGGACAGGGACCTGAAGAAGGGGAGGAGCCTGCGGAGAGACCCGCCTCTCCCGTGGCCCTCGTGCCTCACGGAGGAACGGTGGCGGCTCTTGTTTGTGTTTGCGTTCAACCTGGGGAGGCTGAGCACCCTGAGGTGAGGGGGGCCGGCAGAGTGTCCTTTACCGTCCGGGGCAGCCATCTTGTCCGCCCTGGAGGTCCACGGAGCAGATGTCTTCCACTTGTATCTGTCCAATGGCTTGAGCGGAGGAGGCAGGGAGTCGGCGCGGTGCCACGGCTTCCTGTAACCGTGCCAGAGGTGTGAGGCCTCCGTACCAGGCGGACACCCACAGGATCCCGGGCAGGCACAGTCCCGAGGACCTTCTCTACATCCACTCATGGTCCAGCTCCCTCCGACCTCCGACCTCCAGGCAGCCTGATCCAGCAGATGGAGGCCTCAGCAGCTGCTTTGCTGACAGCTGAGCTCAAACACCCACATTCTACTCTAACACATCGGACCTTGGAGGGATTTCACCTCTGAAAGTGTTTGAATCGAGGTTTGTCCTCGGGTCTCCAGCGGCTCTGCTGTAGGTCTCACGCGCTCTTGCTCAACAGTTGGTGACGACCTTCCTGGGAGGAAGTCGATGAAAGTTTCCCTTTGCGACATCCAATCAGGTCTCACCAAACACCAAACCATCAGACTGTGGTTTCCCCTCTGAACCAGATAGAAACTGAAACGCCGGTGCAACTGCTGTTTGTTTTTGTAGTCGCTTTACAATTCTACAGTCTGACAACTTATTTAACTGAACGGCGACACAAGACAGCAAGTGATGACTGTGGAGCCAAAGCTCAGCCTGACATGTTGGGATCCTCACTGGAATGTAAAACTCACTTCTGTGGATCTGAATGAAGCAAACGGTCCAACGGAGGTAAACAGATCCGACCCTGAAGTCCATTGAGGCCGCACACACACATGTGATATATAAATATTCATGAAGCTCCCACCTCAGTGGTCTGTGGTGACAGAAAGCTGGAGCAGCACCCCACAGAGAGGCACCAGAGACGCCACGGCCCGGCCCACGTCCGGTTCACCAGCTCCACCAGATCCTGCAACGCCACTCGGTTCCTCAAAAAGCTCAGGACGGGACGATTCACTGCAGTTTCACCAAGAATCAAAGACGGCAGAGAGCAGAGAGAGCAAACAGAGGCGGAGGGGAAGCAGGTCATGCAAAACAGAAGCTCAGTGGCCAGAGAAAGGAGAAACTCCTTCTTTCATATGGAAACTAGACGGTTTGTTGTTCCCATGGAAAGCAGCCAAAGGTATTTAGCTGTCAATCACCCAGCCTGTTATACACAGAGGAGAACGGAGAGAAGAAGACACAGAGCCACGGCAGGAAACAACTCACAGCTCTGTGACCACCTGAACACACTCCACTCTTCACACACACACACACACACACACTCACTCACACAGCGAAGAAGAAGAGGAGAAGAAGAGTACATCCCTCCTTATGTTCACTGGGATTAAAGCAGACATTACAGTGTTTGAAGACAAGTGATTGATTCTTCTTGTTTGAGGCAGTAAAGGGTTAAATGCGCACGGAGGCAGCCTGGGCTGCGACTGGCAGGCAGGACAGCGGCGCATGTAGGTCAAGTGATAAGACGCAGACACTCAGGCTCAGCTCAGCGCCAGGCAGGCTGAGGCCCAAACAGGCTCAGCGCCAGGGAGGGTAAGAACCAAGAGTCCTGAACGAGTCCAGCCAAGACCGCAGCCTGCTGACCGGCACCAGACAGGACGGACTCGGGGCATCCACTTCCTGTTAACACGCTGTGGTGGAATGTTCATATCATCTCAAATCCCTCAATATTACCTCATCGTACGAAACCTGTTCCTTTGAAGTTTGACACACACACACACACACACACACACACACACACACACACACACACACACACACACACACACACACACACACACACACACACACACACACACACACACACACACACACACACACACACACACACACACACACACACACACACACACACACACAGCTCTGAGTGCTGAGCTAAATAAAGTTATCAGATGGAAACGACTCGCCGCTCAGGCTCGGCTCCAATCTAACTGCATTAACTTCAGACTGGAGCCTGCAGACAGACAGACAGACAGCTCATGGCTCAGAGCACAGACAGGTTCACCTTCGTCTCACACCTTTACTAACAGCTCCAGCTGCTCCCTGGACCCCAGGACCTGGAGGACTGAAGACCCTCACACACGTCTGATCCCTCTGTTACTTCACTTCATACAGAAAACATCTGAGCTGAGAGCAGTGAGGGGGGAGGAGCCACACACAAACACACACACACACACACAGGTCAGCTTCATGGAGACACACTCCATCAATCACATGTTCACCAACACTGATGATGTGCAGGAGAAGCTGCTGCAAGCTTTAAAGACACCACAACACACACAAACACACAGAGGAGGAGGAGAGAACATACAGGCTGAATAGATGGATGCGTAGAGCCCAGCTACACACACACACACACACACACACACCGACCACATGTCCCCATAAGGTGGAGCTCACTGCTGGGTGATACGTCATGTTTAACTCCTTAATGAGCTGAATGTGGAATCTTTACATGTAGTGTTTGCTCTGCTGTGTGTGTGTGTGTGTGTGTGTGTGTGTGTGTGTGTGTGTGTGTGTGTGTGAGGCAGCAGGGAGCATCATCAGCCCATTAACTCCTCTGCTGTGACGTGCCCACTGAGGACCGACAGGTGAGAGAAATCATTCACACTCAACACCAGAATGAAAGTGTGTGTGTGTGTGTGTGTTTACTTATTGTAACTAAGTGATGTAAAATGAAGTGATCCCTGCTCCCCCCCCCCCCCCCCCCCCCAGCATGTGGCCTGTTCTCCCTCTGACCTCAGGGGGGCGCTACAGATCACTACAGACCAAAACACACAGAGATGGAAGCGTGACGATCGACCTGAGGACACACACACCTCCCTGCTGTGTTAACTGTTGGACCTGGAACTGCACTGGTACCAAACCCAGATAGGAGAGTTTAATTAAGTATGTATTTCTGTATTCTGCAGTACGGTGAAGGGCAAATCTGTGATGAAGACGCTGATATGGACCAAACAGCTGTTATGAAAGTTGTAAAGTGTGTGTAAATGTAAACGCACCGTGTGTGTTTGAGTTCTGAATCATTTTCCTGGCTGAAGGTCCAGCAAACATTCCTGCACTCCTGAAATTCCTTTAGTGGAAGGAAAACCAAGGGGACAGGAAGTGTTTGTGTGGTTAAGACTTTTCAAGAAACCTCCACAACAGGAACCTGAGGGGGGGGGGGGGGGGGGGGGAGGAGCAGAGGGGGACAGAGGGGGACAGAGGGGGACAGAGGGGGACATCTCCACCCCGCTGATTCATTAGACGCCACTTTGTCCACTCCTGCCGGAAACAAGGGGCAGAGACAGCCGCAGCTAAGAATAGAGCCGGGCCATAAAAAGAGCCATGAATCAGCCGCTGAATGCCACGGCACAGGGAGGCTTCAGAGGGGCCGGGGCCGTCAGGAGCCCCAGCCCCGGCTCAGGGGGGGGTCCTGTCAGTGATCTCAGAGCAGGAGGGGTCGGGGGGAGACGGGGGGGGAGGGATGGAACATGTGACGCAGCAGCAGCTCCACCAGAACGGCTCATTCCTGCACCGACGACGTCAGAGTGAAAGTATTCAGCTCCACAGCTTGACTCACAGACAGACAGGGTGTGTGTGAGTGTGTGTGAGTGTGTGTGTGTGAGGGAGACCCAGAGCAGAAGTTAATGAAGTTGAAGTGTAAAGAAGAACAAACTCCTCCGCTGGTGTTTTCAGTCCTGAAATAGAGCCGGGCTCAGGTTGGACTCTTGTTTTGGTTCCAGAGGGGAAATCCTGCCTCCATCCTGCTCACAACAAAGACCTGCACCCTACTTTCCACTTCCTCCTCTCATCTGAGCCATTGTCTCCCCTGGACGCCTCTGCACCGGCGCTGGTACCGTCGTGTGACCCGTTTGGCACCGCTACCGTAAACCGTCTACACACACACACACACACACACACACACACACATCCCATCCCGAGAGGGAGTGAGGACACAAGCTACAGCTTTAAATGGAACTGATAGAACTTATTAATAAGGTGATAGAGATGGAACACACTCTCTCTCTGTAACACAACATAACAACACACACACACACGTTAGATGCACACACACTCACACACACTCACTCCATTATTATACAGTAGATTCATGGATCACTGAGCATGTTATTAACACACATGCTCAGTGTGTGTGGTGTGTGTGAGAACAGGAAGTACCAGCCACGCTCAGCAGCCATCTCAGGTGTGAATTGAGCTGAAGCCATCAAATACCCACAATCCCTTTCCAATATGGAGGTGAGAGCTCCCTGAGGCACATGGAGCACCTACACACTCTGTTTACTCTGAGCTGCTCTCTCTCCGTCACGACCATACCTCCGCCAAGGCTTCATCCTGCTGCAGGAAGACCTCCTGAGCTGACCCCTGACCTCTGACAGCACCGGGCAGCGACCTCACTCACCAGCTCTCAAGGTGGTACAGCAAAGTGAATGGACTCAGGGTTCAGGCCGGAGAAGTAGAACCAGCAGCAGGGCGAAGGAGGAGCTCAGTGAGCACACACACTTCACTCACACTAAGAGAGAGTGTGTGTGTGTGTGTGTGACACCCTGAGCCTCACCCTGTCTCTGCCCCTGACCTCCCTCCCCTGTCCAGCACCCAGAGGCTGCAGAGGAACATGGTTGCTGCCCCTCTGTGAGTCCTGCTGAGTGAGATCAGCGGCTCAAACAGGATGATGACATCACGCTCCGACGCCGGGAAGTCAGACGACCTGCGGCACACAGCCTTCAAACTCGACTTGGCTGAACACATCCCAGCTCCGTCCCTCTCCCAGGTCGCCTCACTGGGCCTTCTGGGAAATGGAGTCTACACAAACACACACAACTCCTTACCTTGTTACTGAAACTCACATGTTTCACCAGCTTCTTCAGTGAGAGCGGCTCGGCCACAACATGGCTATTCCGTGTTCATAGGGGCTCCATTACCCTGACAACAAGTCACCTCACTCTCCTTCCCTCTGGCTCAAGGACTGTGCTGTGTTTATGACAGAGGGAACAAAGACAAACACAACTTCCCCTGGACAATCACTCCACTCAAATGACTTTGGACTATTTATGAACTTCTGATAACAACAGTGGGAGATGGAAAGTGGAGATTTCATCCCTACATCATTCATCCCTCCGTCAGTCTTTCCATTCCAGCTGGACAGAGGGTCTGTAAGGTGTGTGTGTGTGTGTGTGTGTGTGTGTGCTGATATCAACCATTACTGTCTAATTACAGACATATGAAGATTATTCCTCTATCTTAGTGTTGTTGTTGTTACATGTGTTATTATCTTTACTGTTTCTTTCTTCTACATCTGTGACTCACAACTATCTGTTAATGTATGAGATGTAAATATAAGAAGACTGACTTGAGTTCAAACCCCAGAGCTTCCTTAGTGCCTTTGGGCCAAACCCCTTCACCCTGCCGGGGCAGGGGTCTAATCTGACCTCTGACCTCCCTGTAGGATAACTAGACGAAAAACTAAGGAATTCCGTGAAAACCTGAATAAAGTTGGACATGAACCGTAGCAGTACCGGATCCCACCCGGTAACGGAGGCCATGACCTCGGCCCGGGCTCCTACCTGAGCACCGGGGAGCTCCCGTTGATCACACTGGATTACCTGCCGCCTTCATGACGGTTATTCCTTACACTGTGACGCCGGTATTGTCCGCACTCATCCCGTTTTCTTACCGTAAACCCGGAGCCATCCCTGCTGCTGGGACACGGTGTCCACCAGGATGCGGTCCACCAGCGGGTCCAGGCAGCCCAGTCCGCCGTGCAGAGACTCCACGTCGCCGGCCACCGAGTCCGTCTCCATGCCGGTAAAGAAAATACAAACTTGTGAAGAAGCTGCCGGAAAGTGGACTGTGACCGGGAATAACACGAGTTTAGCTGTTTAAACGACTAGAAACGCGTTAAAAGTCGGTTTATAATCCGTCACGGGAGAGTTTCGTCTCCGTGGCCGCCCGGGCGCTCCTAGCTAGCCGCTAGCTGGGCAGCAGCCGGTGGAGGTCCGGAACACCGGCAGGCACTCGCTCATTGTTTGGCTTCTCCAGGCTCGCTCGGCGGGGATTAAACTTCCAGCAAAGCGGCGTCCGGGGCGAGTGGGGAGCCCCTTCCTTCCGACCCGGGGAGTGTCCGCTCAGACGCCCTGTTGAATCCTCCGTGAACCGCTCAAAGTGTCACGGCTCCTGCCTGTGGAGTCTCCGCTGCTCCGGTCACAACGACGCTACTGCCGCCGCCGGGAGTCCACTTTCTCACGCGCGAGCCCGACGAGCAGGCACGCGCCCGACCGACCGAGAAGACGGGCCGCGCGCTCCCGAGAGAGAGAGAGAGAGAGGGAGAATTATAAAAATAATAATGAAAAATAAATGCTAATAATAAATGTGATGAATTACACGTTGCTAAGAGGTGACTAGAGTATATTATTATTATTATCATTATCATTTTTTAAGTTTGTAACTGAAATGTGCTACTATACTGTTCGTATATAAGGTTGGTCTTAAGGGTCAACCCGGTCCAAGAGCGCCCTCCAGTGTCTATATGTCGCATGTGCAGGATGCAGTCTAACGGTCTACATGGTGATGAAGCATCACAGTGAGAATAACAGAACTTTAACCCAAATATTGGAGCGAATTTGTTTTGTCTTGTATTATTTAGTGTTCAATGTGCCAAAACATAAACCTACATCATAAACAGTCTACTTATTTTATTGCTGAATAAAAAAAATACAACAGTTGTGATTTTAGTTTGACCATCTGGACAATGTTTATGTCTGGACGTTAAGCTTTATTCATATTCATTTATATTGAATCCCATCAAACCCTCACATCTGTTGAGTTGTTGAAACATGGAGATGTCACAAAATAAAAACACTCACACACAGAGCTTTTCCTGTAGTAATCTTTTATTATTGAAATGTTAGGATTGATTTACAGGCACATGAAGGGGGCGGGGAGGCTGGCTTCTTTCAGGTCCTCACAGGGCTCAGACATGATGTCACTTTAAACGGCTCAAACACAACAGGCCGTGCAGCACAAACGATGATACAGGCTTACAATACAAATACGTGGTTACGTTATAACTTACAAATACTGTTTATACATCATGAGTGAGCTGGTGGTGCTCAGCCTGCAGCTTCATTCACTGCTTTAAACAGAGGGCAGCTGAAAGTCCAACGGTTCCCAGTCTGGGCCTTTTGGGAGTTTGTGGGAGGAGCCACTGTTTGAAGTGAACACGAGTGTCTGCAGACGAGCAGCTTGTTTGTTAAACTCTGATTCCAGACATGAAACGCGTTGAAATGTTGGATTGACAGCCCTAGGAGCTGCAGATGAACTCTGTGGCCTCTTTGCTTCCCAGCCGAGCTGATCAAACTCAAATTGCGAATGAGGTGCAGGTTTTTTAAGCTAAAAAACTAAACCTGCCCGTTTGTTTTGGGAAGCTGAGATTCGTCTGTGATCCGGACCTGATTTCTCTAAAACAAAAACAAAAGAACCTGCCAGGAGACAACGCAAAGGATCGCAAACCTCCACGACATTCTGAAGGGGACCCAGATAAAAGGTGGAAGTCCTCGTTGGGACCCGAGACGTGATTACAACCACACTTTGATATTAAGGCACAAAAACACTCATTAAAAACAGTTACCTAGCAACGTGTGACCAAGCTTATCATGTCCTCGGAGTCGAGCGTTATAAATTCAGTGATAGGGTTTGTTAGACAGGTGGTGGGAGGAGCCTCAGGAGGCAACGCCCCCTTTTAAAAAAAACATTCTGTCCCGATCGGTTCAAACTAATGATGTTAACTTGTGAGCAGAGGATCAATACGACACAATGAGATACCAGCGTCTCCATGAGGCAGCGACACTGAGCCAAGTATACAAGCAAGCATATTATCATCATAATATACCACAGACCAAGTTATCATAGATATTTATATATTTATATAGAACCTGGAGGTTTGAGTTGATTGATTGTGAACTGAATGTGGCTGTTTGCATGTTGGACTTGTTTACTTTAGAGTCAGCCAGTCCTGAATCATTGAAGCATATATTTACACAAATAACACATTCCTCACTCTATGTCATAATAAAAAACATTCACACAAAAATATAACATTTGAAATAATTATTAGCACCAGTGTATCAGATAAAATTCTCGCTACGCAAAATGTACAAAGTTGCATAGTGTTGGATTTGAGCCGGCGGGGGAAACGACGTTACGGGGGACAGACGGGGAGGGGACAGACGGGGAGGGAGGTGACAGACGGGGAGGGGACAGACGGGGAGGGAGGTGACAGACAGGGAGGGGACAGACGGGGAGGGGACAGACGGGGGAGGGGACAGACGGGGAGGGGACAGAGGGGGAGGGGCCACCTGTGACGAGCAGCACGTTTCAGGAGGACGACACACACGGAGAGTAAAGAGGCGTTTGACCACGGTGTCAGAGCGGCAGCACCACCTGCTGGTGATGGAATACTGCAAAGGAGGGAGAAGATGAATACTTTTCCTCTGTTGAACGGAGCTTTGGGAGGAAGAGGAGAGACGAGAGGATTCCTTCACTGTGTGGTTTCTGAAAACATGAACGGTTCAAAACAAACAGGAGAAGCCAGAGGATGTGCTGCTGTACGCTCAGCACCTGGTGCGTCCAGAGGCATGATGGGTAAATGACAGGCAAACAAAAGCACACCGAGGGAGGGGCGTCCTCAGAGAGCCGGGTGTGAGAGCGGCCAGCCCTCTAGTGGTGGCGTGTGGCGGTGCAGTCACGGCGGGTTTTGTGGTTCTGGTCTTTAGTGGGAGGCGGCTTCACCTCCACGCGGCTTCACCACGCCGCTTAGTTCATCCTACCTGAACCGCCTAACTGCGTCTCCATGACAACCAACAGGCAGAGGCAGCTGCTGCTCTCTGGCGAACGCGGTGGCGTGAAGTGTCGGCTTCCGTCTTCCCAAAATAAATGAAGAAGAAAAAAAGTATGCGGAAAGAAAAAAGTAGAAAAAAACTGTTTTGGTAAAAAGGTGGCAGAGTTTTGTTTGCCAGAGTGTTAGATGATGGAGGGGGGGGGGAGTGTAGGCGGTGGGCTGAGGGGGGGCGGGGCTAAGGCCTCTCCAAAGACGGCGTGTTGAAGCAGCCGTCGGGTAACGTGATCTTGATGTCGTTGAGGTTGGCGATGTCGGCGCGGATCTCGCGGATCTGCCGGTCGTAGTCGTTGATCATGTCCTCCTGAGTTTTCGCCACGTCGTTCAACTCCGCCAGCTTCCTGTCCAGCTCGCTGTCGGCCATCTTGGTTTTGGCGCTCTTGAGAGACTCGTCGATCTGGTTCAGTTTGCTCAGGTCGACTTTATCGATGTTTCCTGGGGACAAAATCCAAGTTTACACAGCTGATACATGTTCATGTTCATGTTTATGATACGACTGAACGCTTCCTTCCCTCCCCGTGTGAGAGCGTGACGTGGCGTGTTCTTACCCAGCTGCTCCAGCAGGGCGGTGATGGTGCCCAGCACCGTCTTCACGGCGCTCTTGGCCTTGCGAGCGTTGTCCTCGGCCTCCTTGGCGTTGTCGGTCGCCTGCGGGACAGGAAACATAAAGCTCTGAGTGTAAACCAAGCTCCTCCCCTCACATGGGGTTTCCTCTCAAAGTGGGTCGTACCATTCCAGCCATCATCATGTCCTGGTCGGCCTCCGCCTTCTTCTTGGCCAGCTCCTGCTCGGCGGTGCTCAGCTGGTCCATCATGTGGTCAACCTCTCCGTCCAGCTTGGTGGCGTCCTGGAGGGCTTTCTCTGCGTCCTCTTTAGTCTCAGCTGAGCCCTGCACACACACACACACACAGCACAGGGTTCAGACACACACACACACACACACAGCACAGGGTTCAGACACACACACACACACACACACAGCACAGGGTTCAGACACACACACACACAGCACAGGGTTCAGACACACACACACACACAGCACAGGGTTCAGACACACACACACACACACACACACACGCAGCACAGGGTTCAGACACACACACACACACACACACGCACACACAGCAGAGGGTTCAGACACACACAAACACACACACACACACACACACATACACACACAGCAGAGGGTTCAGACACACACACACACACACAGCAGAGGGTTCAGACACACACACACACACACAAAGCAGAGGGTTCAGACACACACACACACACACAGCAGAGGGTTCAGACACACACATACACACACACACACAGACACACACACACACACACAGCAGAGGGTTCAGACACACACACACACACACACACACACAAACACACACCTTCTGCACGTTGCTGGCGATCATCTCCGCCTCCTCCGCCTTGGACTTGGCCATCCGGGCGTCGGCCGCTGCGTTGCCCAGCGCCGCCTCTGCCTGTTTGGTTTTCTCGTTGGCGGCCATGATGGTGGCGTTGATGGCTGGGATCTTCTTCATGGCGTCTTCTGCTGCCGTCTTGTTGTCATTCACTCTCTTATCAAAGTCTGAAGAGTAAACACAGAGGATGAAGGAACAGGAACACAGACAGACAGACAGGCAGGCGGTCAGTCAGACAGACAGGCGGAGAGACAGACAGGTACCTCTGAGGTCAGCCAGGATGCTCTCGGCCTCTCCAAAGGTAGAGCGTCCTTTCTTGGCCGCCTCCTCAGCCACAGCTTTGGCGGCGTCGGCTCGAGCCAGCAGCTGATCCGCCGTCTGAAACAGAACAGGAAACGGGAGGTCGGGTCAAACCACAGGCGCTTCGGAGACGCACTCAGTGTGCACGCCGGAGGGGGAAGAGGACGGGAGCTCACCTGCTGCTCCGTCTTGCCCTTCTCCAGCAGCTTGCGGACTTCCTGCTCCTTGGTCTTCAGGTCGTCCCTCAGGTCGTTGTATTCCTTCTCCGTCTTGTCTATCAGCTTGTCCAGGTCCGACGCCTCCTTCTTGATCTTACTGGCGTCGTCCTAAACACACAACACGGATCCACAGCGTGTTAGAACACATACAAGTACTGAGAGGAGCTGGTATCCCTGCTCAGGTGAGGTTAGATGTTCCTGAGTTTGAGCGGAGTCACATCTCCACTCTGATGCTTCCTCTCCTGTCTCCTGTTCTCTCTCACCTCCAGGGACTTTGTGTCGAGCGGCGGGAGGCTGGTCAGGTTGGCGAAGATCTTCAGAGCCTTGTTCCCGGCCTCCTCTGCCTCGGCGTGGACCTCGTTGGCTTGCTTCTCCAGGTTCTTGGCCAGCGCCTTGGCCTCGTTGTACCTGGACAGAGCAGACTCACGTGAAGCTCTGAGCTTCAGATCCAACAAGCTGCTGAGTTCTGTCACAGCTTCATCTCTCTAACACTTCAGCTTTATTCTCTAACAGCTGCTCTCTTCTCAGTAAAGTCTGAATTAGTGAGGTGGCGTACTTCTTGTTGAGCTCCTCGATCTCCTGGCTGGTCTTCCCCTCTCCGTCCAGGGTCTTGGTCAGCAGATTGAAGGCTTTGGTGGACGTGTCGTTGGCGTCTTTGGCAATCTTCTCGATCTGGTCGGCGTCCATCTTGTGCCTTCAAAGAGCACAAATGGCGTGAGTGACATCATACATGCATCAAACATGGAGCCCTGCTGGACCACAGTGAGGTCCCAGATGTTCTCTGGGCCCTGCTGGACCACAGTGAGGTCCCAGATGTTCTCTGGGCCCTGCTGGACCACAGTGAGGTCCCAGATGTTCTCTCTTACTTGTCAGCCATGTTGCGAGCCTCTTCGGCGAGCAGCGTCATGTTGTTGGGGTCTCCAGTTCCGCTGGGAGACTTGATGTCCTGCAGAGGTCAGAGGGCAACAAGCAGCAGCCGTGAGCACAGAGCAGCAGGCAGAGCGACACAGTCACCGGAGTGTGAAGCTGTTTGGTTCTGAACAGGATTCTGGATTGTGACGATCCATGCGGGCGATGATTGAACTTTAAACTGATTTGACAACACGTATGTTCTGTCACGCTCACCACTTTGCCCACGGCGTCCCGGGCCTTGTCCAGTTCCTGTCGGGCTCGGTCGATGAGGTTCTCTGCGTCTCGGACTCTGTGCCTGGCCCGGTCCGCCTGGGCCCCGGTGTCGTCCACGGTGCTGCGGATGTTCTGCAGCCGGTTCCACTGGGTGCTCAGAGTGCTGTTGATGTTGTTCAGACGCTCCAGCAGGCCCTTGTCTACATCTGCAGGGTCAAAGGTTAAGGCCTCTTAGTAAACTTCTTATTCAGGCGTGCGTGATCAGAACCTCTCCGTTGAGTTCTGCTGTGTGGTACCTTTGCTGGTCTGGGCCTCGTCCAGCAGCTCCATGATGGCTCGCTCCGCCTCCTTCAGACGATCCTCGAAGGCTTTATCGCTCACCGTCTCCTGGCTGGAGCCCAGGTTATCGATCAGCGTCTGCAGGTCGTGGAGCTTCTGTCTCTGCTGGTTCACCTGGAGAGACAAACATCACACACACACACGGGCTGAAGACACAGCACACACCTCCCATGTGGGCCAGAGAGGTGAGTGTGTCTGGGTTCAGGCCTCCAGGTGAGCTCCTCCCCCCTCTCACCTTGTCCCTGACCAGGCTGTAGCAGGAGGGGCACTGCTGGCATCCCGGTGCCGAGCGGTTGTAGAAGTAGTTCTCCTCACACATGTCGCAGCGGGAGCCCACGAAGCCCGGCCGGCACTCGCAGTGCCCGTTCTCCTTACACTGACCGGACGCCGAGCCCTCGGGGTCGCAGTCGCAGGCTGGAGGAGCAGAGGTCAGGGGTCAGGGGTCACAGAGGGGCAGAGGCACGTCAGTCAGCTTTGTTGTGACGAACAATAACAAACACTTGAGTTACTCCTCCTCCTCCTCCTCCTCCTCACACTCTTCTCTTACGTTTGCAGCCGGAGGAGCTGAAGCCGAAGAAGTTGACCTCGCAGCGCTCGCAGTGCAGGCCGGTGACGCCGGGCTGACACTCGCACTGTCCTGAGGCGATGTCACACTGCCCGTTGGTAGAGCCGATGGGGTTGCAGTTACATCTGTGGCAGAGGGACGAAGACGAGGATGAGCCTCAGAGGGACAGGAAGGAGGAGGACAGAGCGCCAAACAATCAAAGTACGAGTGCAGGCAGGCCGCAGACACACTGACCGCTCACAGCCTTTGCTGCTGTGCAGGTTGAAGAAGCCGGGCTGGCAGGCGCTGCAGTCTCGCTCGGCCACGTTGGAGAGACACTGACACTGGCCGGTGACCTGGGAACAGCTGGTCTGACGGTCCACTGTGCCGAAGGGAGAGCAGGAGCAGGCTGGAGGGAGGAGGAGGAGGAGGAGGAGGAGGAACAGGAAGCATGAGCTGAAGCTGGACTGGACTTATCTACAGATGTCAGCAGTAGGAGTAAATAAGACACAGTTTGGTTCCTCAGGGCTCCAGCTTCCTCTTACGTTTGCACTTGTCTGCGGGGTTGTTGGCCAGGGCGTTGCCGTAGAAACCCTCCTTGCAGCGGTCACAGAAGAAGCCGTCGGTGTTGTAGATGCACTTCAGGCACTCTCCCGTCTCGCGGTCACAGTTGCCCACGGCGTTGGGGTCGATGTTCTCGCTGCACTTGCAGGCCCGGCAGGCTCGGACCGGACCGCTCTGACCCAGCGGGTCGCCGAAGAATCCATCGTCACAGAGCTCACAGCGCTTTCCTGCAGATGAAGACGGAACAGCTGTTAACATCAGGCATGCTGAATCAGCATGAAGCCCCAGGAGAAGCTGGAGCGCCGGCTGAGCCCCGCCTCCTCTAGTCTGAGCAATAAGACCAAAGTGCTCAGCATGACGTCATAGACTGGAGCAGCTGAGCCTTCACAGGGTTGGGTCTCCTGAGCGAGAGTGTGTGTGTGTGTGTGTGTGTGTGTGTGTGTACCTGTGGTGCCGGCGGGACAGTTGGTGCAGACGACCTCCTTGGTCTTGGGGACGACGGCGCACGTGGCTCCTGCTGGACACGGGCAGGGCCGACAGTCGTCAGCTGTGCCCTGCGTGGCGTCGCCGTAGAAACCGTCCTTGCAGCGTTCGCAGCTCAGCCCGCCCGTGTTGTCCCGACACTCACAGGCTCCTGCAGACACACACACACACACACACTCAGTTATCACCTGACGGCCCCTGGTCCCTCGTGGCTCCACAGGTCTCTGGGCCCGGCTCACTGACCGGTTGTCGGGTGGCAGGACTCGCTGTGCCCGTTACAGTTGCAGGCCTCACAGGGGCTGAAGGGTCCCTGCTCAGGATGGGCCCGGCGGTATCCCAGGGTGCACTGCTCACAGTGCTGGCCCTGGTAGCCCTGAGGACAGGTGCAGCGCTCCACCCAGCGGGCCGGGGTGCCGGGGCCGCGTCTGGCCGTCACCATGGAGACATCGTCCAGGTAACCAGCACCTGAACAAACAATCTCATTAATAAACAGAGACACATTCTGCCATGTTGTACTCTTGTCTGTGTTTGTGTGCTGTCTCTGTGTTGTGTTGTGTTGTGTTGTGTTGTGTTGTGTTGTGTTGTGTTGTGTTGTGTGAATGCTGGCTCACTCTTCTCGCTGTAGGTGCCACGGATCTTCACGGCCGTCAGGTTGTGGAGAAGTTTCTGGAAGTCTGAGTGGCTGATGGTTGGGCGCCAGGGGTAATCTGTGCTGTCATGCAGCCTGAGGCACAACAACAGCACAACAACACCGCATCAGCACCGACTTACTTCACTGCAGACAGAACCGGTCCAGCTCAGAGCCGGACCGAGCTCCTCTACAGTCACACTGAGTGAAGCTGTGGAATGTCAGGAATGTAAATCACAGGCGTTCACCGCTGACGAGTCTCACCTGAACACGTAGCGCTGCATGTTCTCGTTGGGGTAGGCGTTGCCCTGGGCGATGAGGGGGACGGCCACCCTCAGGCCCGCCCCCTCCAGGATCAGATCCTCAGCCGACAGCCTCGTGTCGCGCCGGTCCACTCTGAAGTTCAGACTCAGGTTCTGTCCGTAGCTCAGCATCTGGTTCCCCAGGAACTTCTCTGTAACAGAGAGAGAATGTTACCCACAATCCTCTGCTCTCTGTCTACAGCTGGAAGCTGTTGTGTGGCTGTTTGTGTTCAGATATTAAACGTAGGTGCATTTGTTACATGAAGTGAAGAAGGACCAATAAACATGTTGACAGTAAACAAAGGTATCATCAGTCGTTTGTCATCCGTATGAAATCCTCCTCTTCTTCTAAATCACTGCTTCAGTTGAGTTTCAGAGTTTCAGCTGTAAGAAGCTGCAGTTTAACTGAACGTCCCGTCTCTGTCCTCTAGGTGGCAGCAGAGGGCAGCTTGTGTTTGGACATAGAGCCTCTGTGGTCATGTCAGGACAGAACACACGGCCTCAGCTGTGAGCACAGCGTGGTTTAGGGTGTGTGTGTGTGTGTGTGTGTGTGTGTGTGTGTGTGTGTGTGTGTGTGTGTGTGTGTGTACCTGGAGCTATGAAGTACATGGGGAAGTAGTCCTCTGAGATGAGGGAGATCTCCTCCCCGCTGGACGACCACTCCACATCCACACTGGAGCCGTCACGCTGCTGCCCGCTCCACTGCTCACCGTCTGAACACACACACACACACACACACACACACACACACAGGCATTTTACACTTTAGTTTTACTCTTGTTAAATACTGTAGGAAGTCCTGAAGTGTCCCCCTCAGATTGATTTGACTGTGATGTGTGAGGTCAGAGGTCAGCCCCCGGGCTCCCCCCTCTTACCTCTGTGGAAGGAGGAGGTGACGGCGTGGACGCTGAAGCCGTCAGCGCTGTCACACACAGACGAGTGATGGAAGCAGAAGCAGGCGGTGCAGCCCTGAGGGTTGCTGGGGTCCAAGTTAAAGAAACCCAGTTTACACCTGAAGAGACAGAAGCAAAGGTCACACACACGTCTGACACATGATGGACAGGTCACAGGTCACGCTGCAGCTGGTTCAGCCTGTGTGTGTGTGTGTGTGTGTGAACTCTGAACCTTCATCTCATTCATGTGGACGCAGAGACACTGAAGGGTTCAGGTCACAGAGAGGTCGCGGTCCAGCAGAGGAGCTGACAGCTGATCCAGTGAAGGCTCAGAGCTGAGAGAGGAGAGAGGAGGTCTGTGTGCTGAAGACTCAGCCTCAGCCTCAGCCTCAGCCTCAGCTTCATCATGTACAACACAGCCTCATACAGCAGCGGCTAATGGAGAGCTGCTGACAGCTCAATGAACTCACCTACCAGTGTGTGTGTGTGTCTGCCTGTGTGTCCCTGTTTGTGTGTGTGTGTGCCTGTTTGTGTGTGTGTGTGTGTGTGTGTGTGTGTGTGTGTCTGCCTGACTGAAGCCTTATTCTATGTAGAGGGAATCAGATGTGCAGCTCATTAAACAGTGAGAGAGCAGCCGCCTGCTTCCAGAGTGGAGACATCAACAGGAAGTAGGGAGCGTTTGTGAGGACGCACTGAGCAGCGAGCGTTAAATCCTGATTTCGTGCATTAGTGTTGGAATGTGTCCGTCCTCTCCAGAGGCTCCAGATGCTGAGAACGTGAGAACCCAGAGGTTTCTCTGGCCGAGCCACTGTGGACCAGTCCAGCTCAGATTTATAGCCTCAGAACCACACACACACACACACACACACACACACACACATCTACATCCTGTGCTCCTGACCCATCTGGGGTCTGACCTCATCATCCCCATCCTTACCAAACACACAGATACAGTGTGTTCCATCTGCAGTCGTCACGGAGACACAGTGGGGAGTGACGCGTCTCACACTCAGGGACAGGGTCAGCCCAGTGTTCATACCTGTGAGTGTGTGTGTGTGTGTGTGAGTGTGTGTGTGTGTGTGTGTGTGTGTCAGACCTGTCACAGCTGAATCCCTCCACGTTGTCTTTGCAGCGACACTGGCCCGTCTGCACGTCACACTCCTGCGTGCTGCCAGAGGGGTTACAGGAACACGGCCTGAAAGAGGAAGAGCAGGGATGTGAAGCTTCATCATCTGGTTTGTGTGTCTGTTGCATGTATTCCCTCTCCCTGCCTCTGGGGGGCGGCGGTCACGCGTGTGTCGTACCTGCAGCCGGCCTCCGTCAGGCTGTGGTGTCCCGGCTGGCAGCGGTCGCACTTCTCTCCGGTCACTCCAGGTTTACAGGCACACACACCTCTGCTGTCACACTGAGGGGACACGGAGCCTGGAGGCACACACACACACACACACACACACACACACGCTCAGCAGGGGGCCGTGACGTCGCTGTGGCCTCAGAGGAGCCACAGCATCAACAGCTGCTTCACTTTAACCAGTGGTTTGCTTCCTGCCACAAGTTAACAACCACAGCCCACAGATTTAAAGGTCCAGACTGCTGCTTGGCCCGGTTCCACTCCATTTCCTGCTCCTTCTCTTTCTCCTTCTCCTTCTCCTTCTCCTTCTCCTTGTGTGAGCGCTCACTCACCCACAGGGTTGCAGCTGCAGGACAGGCAGCGGCTGCCGCTCTGCTCTCTGTAGAAGTTATCCAGGCAGCGCTCACAGTTGGGCCCGTCCGTGTTGTCGGCGCAGTTCTGGCAGTGACCGCCGTGACCCGTGGCCCGGTACAGCTCCGGGTCAAAGCGGCACACAGAGCTCTTCCCGTTACAGTCACAGGCTGGACAACAGCGACAGAGAGAGAGAGAGAGAGAGAGGTCAAACATATGTACAGCGCACGCACACACACACACACACACACACACACACACACACACACACACACACACACACACACACACACACTTGTGAGCTTTCACTGTACAATCTTCCAAACTGAATCTTTCCTGGATCAGCACCAACATGTTGTCGGCCTGTGGACCAACCCCTGGTTCTAGGGTCAGATTACTGTACGGCTGTGTTACAAACAAGGTCAAGGTCAAAGGTTAACACTGTGTTTCCTGTGCTGATGGGAGCTCTGGAGGCGCATCAGAACCAAGGGTGGGAGGAGAAACTGAAACTGAACTTTTGGTTCCTCTGCACTGGTAAACACGTCTGAGTGACAGGAGGCAAAACTCCCAGAATCCTCCAGAGAGACACACACACACACACACACACACACACACACACACACACAGCACAAACTGCAAGCATCTGGAATACAACACAACTCTGAAGTCCTCATGTGGGTCTGGACTTCATTCAGGTTTGATATTGTGTTTGTCAGAATGAAACTAAAAGTGAAACAGCAGACGAAGTGCAGGACAGACAGGAGGACAGACAGGGGGACACACAGGGGGACACACAGGGGGACAGACTGGAGGACAGATAGGGGGACAGACTGGAGGACAGATAGGGGGACAGACAGGGGGACAGACAGGAGGACAGACAGGGGGACAGACAGGGGGACAGACTGGAGGACAGACTGCAGTACAGACTGGAGGACAGACAGTAGGACAGACAGGGGTACAGACTGGGGGACAGACTGGAGGACAGACAGGTGGACAGACAGGGGGACAGACAGGGGGACAGACTGGAGGACAGACTGGAAGGCAGACTGGAGGACAGACTGGGGGACAGACTGGGGGACAGACAGTAGGACAGACAGTAGGACAGACAGGGGGACAGACAGTAGGACAGACAGGGGGACAGACAGGAGGACAGACAGGAGGACAGACAGGGGGACAGACAGGGGGACAGACTGGGGGACAGACTGGGGGACAGACTGGAGGACAGACTGGAGGACAGACTGCAGTACAGACTGGAGGACAGACTGGAGGACAGACTGGAGGACAGACTGCAGTACAGACTGGAGGACAGACTGGAGGACAGACTGCAGTACAGACTGGAGGACAGACTGGAGGACAGACTGGAGGACAGACTGCAGTACAGACTGGAGGACAGACTGGAGGACAGACTGGAGGACAGACTGGGGGACAGACTGGGGGACAGACTGGGGGACAGACTGGAGGACAGACTGGAGGACAGACTGGGGGACAGACTGGGGGACAGACTGGAGGACAGACTGGAGGACAGACTGGGGGACAGACTGGAGGACAGACTGGAGGACAGACTGGAGGACAGACTGGAGGACAGACTGGGGGACAGACTGCAGTACAGACTGGAGGACAGACTGGAGGACAGACTGGAGGACAGACTGGAGGACAGACTGGAGGACAGACTGCAGTACAGACTGGAGGACAGACTGCAGTACAGACTGGAGGACAGACTGGGGGACAGACTGGGGGACAGACTGGAGGACAGACTGGAGGACAGACTGGAGGACAGACTCACCCACACACTCGTTGGGGTTTTCAGCGGTTGCTCTCCTCCAGGGCCGGTCGTTGTAGAAAGGTTTGCAGACGTTGCAGTCGTCTCCCTCAGTGTTGTGTTTGCAGTCGCACACCAGTCGTCCTCTGTTGTTCTTGGCGCACTCGCTGGCGTGGCCGTTACACTTACACCTGCACACACACACACACACACACACACACACACTCAGCTCAGTGACACACACACACACACGTGTTGTTATTGATGGACATGTCCTTTACTGATTAACCCTTCAGACTTTAGATGAACTCATGCTGCTGTGGAAAACCTGAGGCTTCTCATGAGGCGTTCACTTGTCTCCTCCCCTCTTGACTGTAGGAAGCTTTGGTGAATCTGCTGGGGGGGGGAGAGGGGGAGGGGGGCGTCCTAACATGACGGGACTCGCTCCTCTGCCTATTGTTTCAGGTGTTGCTGGGTGGAAAAAGTGAGCGGTGGAGAACAGTGAGCTCATCCAGGCGTCTCCTGGCTGAGCTGCAGCCCGGGGCCTCACGACTCCACCGAGGGGAAGTGGAGCTTTAACAGGAGACGCCATCAGAGGACGAGACACGCCGTCACCTTTCAGACCCTACACTCAGTCAGATGTGTGTGAAGTGAGGTGTGTGAGGTTCAGTGATCTTCCTCTAAACCAGAGCTGAAGCAAAGTCAGAAACCCTGATGGGAAGATCCAGACATTGAGACGGAACGCTCCCCCCCTGACCTCTGACCCCGCTCCACTCCCACTGCAGACCCGGTGGAGCGGCTCAGCGGGGCCTCTTTGGAGGACGAAGGGTTAAAGCGGAGGTTCAGAACCCCGACAGGTGCTCCGGCTAAAGGACTCATCCCCTTTTCTTCCGCCCGTCACGTATTTGGATCCCGCCCCATTCCGGTTTCCCTGTAATCCAGCCTCGCCAGCCAGGAATTCCAAGAATGTGGGCTGTGTAATGGAAATCTGCTCCACATTTCAAACAAGCTTACTGAGGCCGAGCAGGGCCGGGACTCTGGGTCAGGCTGCTGGAAACACTTCTCTTCCTGTGCGGACCTCACAGTGACAGAGCCACGCTGTCCCCACACACACACACACACACACAGAGACACACACACACAGTCACACACAGTCACACACAGTCACACACAGACACACACAGACACACACACACACACGCACAGAGAGACACACACACAGTCACACACAGTCACACACAGTCACACACAGACACACACACGCACGCACACACACACACACACACACACACACACACACACAGTCACACACACACACACACACACACACAGAGACACACACACACAGTCACACACAGTCACACACAGTCACACACAGACACACACACACACACACACACACACACACACAGACAGACACACACAGTCACACACAGTCACACACACAGACACACACACACACAGTCACACACACACACACGCACACACACACACACACACACACACAGACAGACAGACACACACACACACACACAAACACAGTCACACACACACACACAGTCACACACACACACACACACACACACAGACACACACACACACACACACACACACACAGTCACACACACACACACACACAGAAACACACACACACACACACAGACAGACACACACACACCAAACACACACACAGTCACACACACACACACACACACACACACACACACACACACACACACACACACACACTTCTGGGACATGAATGTAAAGTTTCCCCTGGTATGCGCTGAGCCTGATCCGTGTTCAGACTCGTTCAGACTCAGATGCTGACAACAATACATGGAATCTGACAACAGACGCAACATTCTTCGTCATGAGAGAGAGGCTCCTCTGAGAGCAGACACGCTGAGGCTCACTCGTCACTCAGACTCAGCCAGCGCTCCTTCAAACTGGCTTCATTCGGTTTCTTGAGTTCTGATCCGGTCGGCTCGGCTCGGTCCTCACACACACACACACACACTCACTGGAGTATTATAGAGAAGTGAACCTGTGAAGACGCGGCACAAACACTGAGATTGGGCTGTCAGTTACACGTCCTCACCACTAGATGGCCTTGTTTACTGTCAGCTACATTGGAAAGCCTCTTTACAGTGGAGGAGGATATAAATGGGGGGGGGGGGGGGGCACTGTTTGATAAAGGGGGACCTCCAGGTTCTCTCAGACGCAGACCCTAACCCAGACTGTGGCACCAGAGGAGCGCCCCGGTGTGAGGACATCCTGTCGCCATGCTTACCTTCCTCCCACCGCAAAGTCAGAGATGGCGTAGTAGTAGGACTTCAGGACTTTAGGGTCGTTGAAAACTTCGTCTCCGAATGTGTTGAGCCGGTTCAGGGTCACTCTGATGTCTGTGGCCGTCACCCACTCCTGCAACACACAACAACACACTTCCTGTTAGCTCTCAGTCACATCAGAGGGGACCTGTGACACACACACACACACACACACACACACACACAATGTGACAGGTGCACCGTCAGGCTGCGTCCCTGTTTAACACACTGATGAGAAGGTGAGGACTGCTCCATGTCAGCAGAGAGGAGATGGAAACACCAGAGACACACACACACACACACACACACACACACACACACACACACACACACACGGAACACCTGCCACCTGCTCACACTTGTTGAAGTTGGTAAACTTGGGTCTAAACAGGGATTTAGATTCCCTGGAGAGTGAAACTTGGACCTGCAGGTGAACTGGAGGCCTGCATAGTCACTGTATCTTTAAAAGGACGCGTTTCCTAGGAAACGGCTCCTAAATGAGGCGACAAGCAAACCGCAAAGTTTCAGCCACATGACCTCATCATCACGGGGCGTGTGTGAGTGTTTGTGTTTGTGTGTGTGTATGTGTGTGTGTGTGTGTGTGTGTGTGTGTGTGTGTGTGTGTGTGTGTGTGTGTGTGTGTGTGAGATAATGAAGACAGGGATAGAAGGACAGATAAGGAAAGTTAGTCAACATGAAGGATTCCAGAGTTAGACTCAGCCTGGCTGCTCTGGTATCAGGCCTGGCTGATCCTGAGTCAGTCACCAAGCTGAAGGTTGAACCATGTGAGGAGTAAACACTCTTTCCTCACACACACATGGGTCACAGCTGGGTCACACCAAGACGAGGGGCGTGGTCTGAGTCCGACATGATGAAGGCTTCACACGCCTTCATCATGCTGGGAAAACATCATCTCCCGAGCGTGCGAAGTTTGGACTGCTATGAAAAATGGTGTGATGTGCACACTGAGTGAAAACAGGCCTGTGTGGTATGAGTCAGAGACATGAGGGCAGAGCAGAGCCGCCTCACACACACACACTCACGTGTTACATGAAGACAGCAACATGTTACAGATTTAAAGGACCAATTAAAACAGGGCCTCCAGAGTGAGTGATCTGATTGGATACATTTATGGAGGCGTGGCCCCAGACAGCTGCTGTCTGCTCACTGAAGAGAGTCCTCAGCACTGTGTGTGTGTGTGTGTGTGTGTGTGTGTGTGTGTGTCGTCAGCGCTGCCATTTGTCTTTACACATGGATGTTAGATCCCAGCAGGAATGCTGAGCGGGTCAGAGTCCGGGCCGACCCGGCCTGACTGAAGCCACAGCTTCACCTCCAGACTCCCAGCTGCCACTCACTCAGGCTGTCAGACAGGAAGTGAACCTGGCTGGGAAGACAAAACCAATCTCCCCCCTCCTCCTCCTCCTCCTCCTCCTCCTCCTCCTCCTCTCCCCCCTCCTCCTCCTCCTCCTCCTCCTCTTTTTACACTCCGGCTCGTATTTCCACTGCTTTGTCTGTCGCTCTACATGTCTTTTGGAAACATCAGGACAACACACTGGACACAGAGCAGCAGGCAGAGTGGCAGTATGAGCCACCTGACCATCACCTCTTTAATGCGATGCTCTATATAGAGCCGTTTGTGGTTCATGCGTCTGTGTGGTTTCCTGCCACAGAAGAAGAGACAGGCTCAGAGGAGACCCAGCGAGAGGTCTGCTGAGGCTGAGGCTGAGGCTGAGGTATTGAAGAATCGTTCTGATATTCTTCTGCGTGTTCGTTTGTGGTGAATCAAGAGGAACAGATGAGGCAAAGATGAACTGGAATCTTCAGGAGAGCTTTACTGGAATAAGACCTTGGACAGCGCTGGTTCCACCTCTGGCATGCACCAAAGAAGGACAATCAAATATCTCCGTGCTGCCCTATTTATCCCGCATATACAGGGCATCTACATAATATTCTAATTCACTGATGACAATGTAGTTTAACTGTTATCTATTGGTCAGCCGGCTTCAAGAGGGGCAGCGCTAAGATTCAAATCTGAGGGATGAACAGATGTCTGTGGGGGAAAGTAGAATTCTCTTTGTGTAAATTAAAGAACAATAGTATAGTGAAATTAGCCCTTTGATCTGAAGAAGCTCCCCCTGACTGCCCGTCTATGCAAACCCCCTCTCTTCCTTCTTCCTGGCCACAGATGTTTGAGGCCTTGATAAAGTGTATTAGAGTGAGTCCTTCACCTAATGGCAGATATGTGTTATCCAGCCCTCCTGGAGAGAGAGAGAGAGATGCTGTAGATGCTTGTGTGTATTATCTCCAGACTTTCCCGGGCATAGCCATTTGGTTACTTGACTTCAGTTACTGGATTAGTTATATGTGTATTGACATTATTTGTTATATTCCAACAATCCCCCTTTTCATTCTATTTATAGAATGAATCAAACTTGAGATAAACAATCTAAGCCTCCTGCCGCACTCACCAATCCACTCAGTTTAAACCGACAGCTCATCACATGAACAGAATTCACATTGTCATCCAGTAGAATTCAAAAGGTATAAAAATGCAATGTACATGACTCATACAAACAAATTCGGTGCATGTGCTATGTATACAAACAGTACATATGACCTATCTAAAAGATACAATGCATTTGACACCTTAATTAACAGTAGTTGCTTCCTTCATGGAAAAATACTTTGCAATCATTCATTCATTAATACGAAAATCAACTACCGCAACCCGGTAGGGGGCTGGTCAACCCATCGGACCCCCAGCGGTTCGGAGCATTTCATTACATCTATAATTTTGTAAACATTAGCCTTCTGGTTCCAGGGTCATTCTTGGGACTCTGCGTAGGTGTCCACTCATTGTACAGGCCCGCGGTTAGGGTCTGGAACTTGAAACCTTCTAAGACCCTGGAAAACAACTCATGAAAATACAATTCAATAAATCCCGTCCCACAGTAATTTAAACACCTCGTACTAAATCTATTCTATTAGCTGGCACAAAAGCGCAAGCTTATGTGTGCTTTCAAATATAAACATTTGTAATCCTGAGGTAGTCTGAGAAGAGAAAGAAAGGAAGTCCTTATTTCACAACCACTGTGGTCAGGGGAAGAACATCAGGGTCGTCGTCAAGATCCGAATAGCTTCTCGAGGGTGTCAGAGAAGAAGTCATCTATCCCTGAGTTTTCAGCTCGTGACTCAGGGACGTCACACTTGCCAGGGCTTTGGTGACAGGACCGTCTGGGAAAGTGTTATTGGGGATGAAAGTACAACATGCAGATCCAAACGTGGCACACACACCCCCTTTTCAGCTAAGATCATGTCGAAAACGATCCTATTTTGATAGGTGATCAATGTGGTGCGGGCCATTTGTTCAGTCATCCCTTTTACAGCATCCCATGTGTAATTGACAAATCTCTGTTGGTCATAATAGAAGTAGTTCATCCAATCACCATTTTTTATCAATTGTGGCCCACCAGAAAAACAATGATTCAAACACCGCTTCCACTTAGTTCCTAGCTCTGTTCTTGTCTGGAACACTCCAAAGCACCCCAATCTCATCAATATACACCTGTGGGCCTAATGACCCCTTGGTGAGGTGAAAAAGGGTGAGCTTCTCTTGAAAAGATCTGTAATCAGATACAGGGAACATGGGAAGAAGCATTATCAGCAGCTGAATGAGAGCACAGGAAGTTATGAGGTCTCTACACAGCCATCCGGTGTCAGATGAGAACCAATCCTGATCCCTTGCCCCTGTGATTGAGATTAAGGCACTTCATTTGTCATATCATATACAATTCAACTCTGTTCTGCACACACAAACACATTAACACCTTCTTCTCATTTCCCCCTTTTGTTTCTGATACAACACGGCGTCCACAATGCCGTGTCTTTCAGAAACTCCAATGGAAGGTGTTGATGTAGTCCAGTACTGGCAATGCAGCCGCATGGGCCATGGCGTGCTCGATGGTGATGAGCATTTGAAGATCCAGTTGACCTGATAAAGGATGGGTGAATATTCAGCTTGAGGGCGTGGGTCGCGGTGATTGGGGAGAGGGTTGGATGCGCTGTCTTCGGGCCTTGTCAACAGTGACCTGGGTTGTAAGGTTCACCTGTGGGCCGGGCATACATGGGCATCTGTGGGGCGTATGGGGGATGCTGCAGTGGGCGCCTAACTGTTTCCTGCCCCGTACATCTCGAGGTCCCCCTGCTGCTTGGAGTTGGGACTGCTGCCATGCACGTTCCATGTGGGGGCACTCACGGACCCAGTGACCAGGATCCTTACAATGAAAACAGCCTTGGGTGCGGGGCTGCTGAGCAAGCGCTGCTCCTCTTCCTTCCCTGGCTCTTCCCAAACGTCCACGTCCACGTCCTCTTTGGTTGCCTGGACCATTCTGGTACCGGGTGAAATACATCTGGGGTTGTGGAGCATATGGATACGGATGCATTTCATATGAGGCTGACTGAGGAGGAGCCCAAGCTGGGGGTGCTACAGGTGGAGGGTGGGCTAGCTGAGTGGGGACGGCTGGGGAAGGGTGTTCGGGGACCACTGGGCATATTTGAACAGGGGGGACTGACTTGATTTCCTTGTCAGTATTGATCAGGGCAATCAGCATTTTCCACAACGTTTTCAGGAATGTGTTGATCTCTAAGACGTCTGAATGTTCTGACTGAAAGTGCCTTTCAGTGTAATGTGCCAACACGGCTCGCCATTTGTCGTGGGTTTCTTGGTCTAGTCCTACAACATCTTCCAATGTAGCCTGGACCTGCTGGGGAAGGGAGCGTATCACCGCTGTTCGGAACATTTGGACCGTGGCACTGTTTGGCAATTCAGTGTGGGGCATTGTTCCAGTGGCATCGGCCCACTTCTCAGCACAACTGTTGAGGAACACATGGAAGGATTTTCCCTTGGTCCAATCAAATCGCTGCAGGTTGGAGACTGTCAGAACCGAAAGGAAGCGTCGTCTCAGTTCAGTACAATAAGCAGTACTTCCGCTGTTCAAGAGCTCAGAGTCTCCCACCAGCATGAAGCGGAGCCTTTGGTCGATGTCATTGGCTGTTTCTCGCCCTAACAGGCGTCTAATGATGGCCAGAAGGTCTTCTATAGCCACAAAATCGTCTGAGTTGAGAGACTCGACCCCTTCAAGCTTGTCCCGGTTGTGCTGCTCCACTTGATTGGCAGCCGACAGCAGAGTCATGGCGCGGGCTCGAATCTTCTGCGCATGGTCTTTGTCTTGTTTGGCTGTCCCCCATGATTTCTTTCCACCTGCTTCCCATTTCTTGGTAGCTTCTGTAGCTGCTTCGTTCATTCGGTCAAAAGTTGCTTGGACGCACTCAATGGAAGGAGGAGGCGCATCAGGTTTGGGCCAGAGGCCCCTGTCTTCCCAGTCAGACAAGAGGCGTTCCAGATGTTGTCGGGTTTTGTCTCTTTTGTCAGAATCCGTACCTGACATGATACGACTCAAAATTGCCTCAGTATAGTTGTTGCAGGTAAGGACTTCGGCCATGGCTGTTCAAGTCTTAGCAAGCTCTATGATTTTGTTACGTTCTAATCTTTCAAGAAAGAGAAAATATAAAATAAGTAATCTAAAAATTTAAAAAAAAAAATTTAATTTCATCAAAAATTAAAAAAAAAAATTAAAAACCAAAAAACCAAAACAAACAAACAACAGAACTAAATACAAAATTAAAAGAATTGTTTCTATTAATCAATTAATTAATCAATTTGAATTGTTTATGTACTCTATGTAACTAATTAATTATTTAAGAGGGACTTTCTTTTCTTTCTTTAACGACAGCGGGTGCGATTATAAATACCAGGAGAAGATGTAGCTGCAGTACTACTAAAAGAACTGAGGGTAGCGCTGTTAAGTCGCTTTCTGAAATTCAGCGAACTCTCGTAGCTGCAGTACTGCTGTAGGCCTGAGGTGTCGTTGCGTCACTTCTGGGGTCTGGGGCGCTGTTTATATATTGTTGAGGATACTATGGCACTATTCAATGACTTCCTAAATGAAAACGAAAAACAGAAACAAAAAAAAACAAAAAAAAAACAGAAATCCAATGTAATTGTTGTTTTTCGGGATTCACCAACAATTAGTCCCCCGGGACTTTGACAGTGTATCGGAGTATATTACTGCATGATGTGCCGGGGCTAAAAAGACACCCGGAAAGTCTCTGAACTTCTATATAAAATATATCCTGAATATATTCAGACACCCACAGACAGTTCCCTCTCAGACGAACAGTTCTTTCTTCCTGTTTGCATTCTTACACACACACACGATCAGATACACAGAGACGTAATAACCAGGTTAATAACACAGCTCAGATATTCAGGGACACGTGTTATAAGACAGTAACACACACAACTCACATATTCAGACACGTAATAACCAGGTTAATAACACAGCTTCAGACATACAGACACAAAACAACAGTTAATCACACAGAACAACACATTTACATGCCGGCTCACTCAATCTCACACACGTACACAGCTGGACCAGAACACACGGACAACTCTCTCACACAGCTCAATCACACTCAGACATACACACGCAGAATCTCAGTCAGATGTAGCCACCTCTCAGTCATACGTGGCAAGGCAAAACAAACACAAGTGCTGTCTCAACCAGCTGTTTGTCCAAGATACGTGACTGCAAATCCCCACACACACATAGACACGAAGATCTCTCTCAGTCGAAAACGGATCATACACCCAAAACGTCCGTTTCTCTCTATTCCTCCCTCTCACACATACACACGCATACAGTTTCGATAAATGAACGTATGGCCACTACGTAAATTTACCAGAAGTTGGAAGCAGATTACCCTTAATCCACCAATACAATACAGACAGTTTTAAATATTTTTATGCCGTATATCTTCAGAAAAAAACGTCTCAGACAAGAATACTACTCCTTAATCGAGTTTTCATCCACACACGGCAATTCCAAACCCAAAACCCAGAAGCCCCCGGCTTCGTCCGGACCTCAATAAACGATACCTCAGACAAGAGTATTTCTCCGTATATGAATACTCATCCCCTTGACTAAACGACTATATCCTAGACAGGACTTGACACAGAATCACTTGGAACGATTGTTAATTACTCAAAAGTCTGTTTATTCTTTATGTTGTGTCAGTAATCTGCCACACTTCTGCAACAGTGCACCTCCAAGGTTTTATTTATTTAATCTTAACAAGTTAACTATAACTGGACTTTAGCCAATGGACTTTAGCCAAACAGTGCTTGTACACTCTTAATTAATACTTAGCGGGTTATTTTTTAACACAAATTGACTGACTTTAACCATAACCGAATAATGGATGTAACCATAACTAAAAAATTGACTTTAGCTTATTTTAGTTCCGTTTCAATAAGGGACATTAACCCACCAAACCTGACTTTAGCTGAATTGGCTCCTTTTAGAAATTTATTAAGGGATCTTAATCCCAAACCAAGTAGACTTTAGCAACTTTGAGTTTAATTTAAAAACAAGACTTTAGCCTGTGACCACGTCGGGTCGAGGAGGCCCGTACCTCCTACAGTCTGGACCGAATATGAGAATTCCAAAATGTTATCACAGTCAGCTATACCGAGACTCCAGTCCGTCTCCTCTTTGAAGTACTCTAAATTTACGTGACATACAAAAGACAATTGCCCACTTCCATAGATAAACTTTAGAGTGTCCAATAACCTATTACAGATTCGATTTAACAGGTTCTGCTCACCCTTTGATATACGGCGCCGTATGGAAGTGAAGCGTTTGCCTCTGTTGTCAGAGGCGCCTTTTCTCTGGGCCTCGTCCAAATTTGTCACCAAAACGTCGGGTGTCACCAAATATTGAAGAATCGTTCTGATATTCTTCTGCGTGTTCGTTTGTGGTGAATCAAGAGGAACAGATGAGGCAAAGATGAACTGGAATCTTCAGGAGAGCTTTACTGGAATAAGACCTTGGACAGCGCTGGTTCCACCTCTGGCATGCACCAAAGAAGGACAATCAAATATCTCCGTGCTGCCCTATTTATCCCGCATATACAGGGCATCTACATAATATTCTAATTCACTGATGACAATGTAGTTTAACTGTTATCTATTGGTCAGCCGGCTTCAAGAGGGGCAGCGCTAAGATTCAAATCTGAGGGATGAACAGATGTCTGTGGGGGAAAGTAGAATTCTCTTTGTGTAAATTAAAGAACAATAGTATAGTGAAATTAGCCCTTTGATCTGAAGAAGCTCCCCCTGACTGCCCGTCTATGCAAACCCCCTCTCTTCCTTCTTCCTGGCCACAGATGTTTGAGGCCTTGATAAAGTGTATTAGAGTGAGTCCTTCACCTAATGGCAGATATGTGTTATCCAGCCCTCCTGGAGAGAGAGAGAGAGATGCTGTAGATGCTTGTGTGTATTATCTCCAGACTTTCCCGGGCATAGCCATTTGGTTACTTGACTTCAGTTACTGGATTAGTTATATGTGTATTGACATTATTTGTTATATTCCAACAGAGGCTAAGGCTAAGGCTGAGGCTGAGGCTGAGGCTGAGGCCGGGGCTGAAGCTGAAGCTGAAGCTGAGGCTGAGGCTGAGGCTGAGGCCCCCTGATGAAATCTATCCTGACTGTGAGCAACAATGGAAGTCCCTGACCTGGATTCCCTTCACACGTCACAGCTCTGAACCTGCCCCACACACACACACACACACACACACACATTAGGGCTGGTGTGTCAGGATTCACACGCAGTGGAAACACGCCATAAATACAGTTAGCTGATGGAGGAGAGCTGGGGGTGAAACATGAGGCTCTGGGCCCAGACCCTGCACTGAGGAGTGAGTTAAGGTTTGATTACAGCGTGAATAAACACGACCGACATGACTGAGGACAGATTTCTGCACTCAGCATCAGCTGACCTGTTGGCCTGCTGCCAGGGCTCAGTGGACGGTTTGTGGATCTCAGATGTTTCCTTCTCTACACTGAGCCTGAGGATCACACGGCTCTCATGAAGGGCTGACATTGTTTCACACATTCCTGCAGCAGCTGAGCCTGAGCAGGACACACAGATGGGATCCTCAGCTGGTTTCTCAGCTCCTGGTCTCATGTGGGGCTGTTCTGGTTCTGCTTTCCTCATAAACTCATCTCTGCCTGCTGCCACCACACAGCTGCCTCTCTCTGCCTCTCTCCTCTCTCTCTCTCTCTCTCTCTCTCTCTCTCTCTCTCTCTCTCTCTCTCTCTCTCTCTCTCTCTCTCTCTCTCTCTCTCTCTCTCTCTCTCTCTCTCTCTCTCTCTCTCTCTCTCTCTCTCTCTCTCTCTCTCTCTCTCTCTCTCTCTCTCTCTCTCTCTCTCTCTCTCTCTCTCTCTCTCTCTCTCTCTCTCTCTGGTCTGGGAGCTAAGTCAACACTCTAAACTCTGCTGAACATTTGTTTGCCATCAATCTCTGTGCTCTGGGGCCGAGGGTTTTCTGGAGGGACGCCTGCTGCCTGCTCTGTCTGCAGCACCTCTGGGAGTCAGAGACAGGACAGAGTGATGCTGCAGCTCGGACTCAGGCAGGCTCAGATAAAAGCACCAACCTGCGACCAGATCAGCCTCACAGCGTCTGACAGCTATTTATATTTATTTCATATTATTTTACAGACAGACAGACAGACAGACAGACAGGGGGCGTGTCACAGACGGACTAACAGCCGCCTGACGCCTCGGGCAGCAGCAGGAACTAAAAGAGTCCCTGGCTTTGGTATAAATAGCTTCATGCCGGCGAGTCAAATAAGGAAGCGTGCGGCTGAGCTGAGGGCTAAATCTGTTCATTTACACGGAGGGAAAGTGAGCAGATGAAAGGGAAGAGAAGGAGCCGGGCACAGCAGGGGGCCACGACTCTGACCCTGAGCCACACAGACAGGTCTCATCAGAGAGGACTCATCAGAGAGGACTCATCAGAGAGGACTCGTCAGAGAGGACTCATCAGAGAGGACTCGTCAGAGAGGACTCATCAGAGAGGACTCGTCAGAGAGGACTCATCAGAGAGGACTCGTCAGGACAGGAACAAGAAACTCAGATAAAGATCAATGCAGCTGGGATAGAGCTGTCAATCATCTCACTGACTGACTGAACTAATAAACTACCACCTCATTGTGTGATTAAATAATAATGAGTGGAGTGAAACCATGGAAACAGACGGACGACCGGGAAACATCAGGGGGAGAAGAAGTGGAGAGAGGAGAGGAAAGGAGAGGACTGAGGAGAAGAGAGGAGAGGAGAGGAGAGGAGAGGAGAGAAGAGGAGAGGAGAGAGGAGATACCAAATGCCTCTGGCTGCGAGGGCAACAGAGTTACTGCTGCGGTGGGAAATGTGGGGGTGTCGCCTAGCAACAAATCACAACACTTGGCCAGAACAGGCTGACAGAAGGAGCAGCTGCAGAGCGGCTGATGGCCTGATGGGGGCGCTGCAGGAGAGGTCAGTGGACCTCCAGAGACCATAACAATTCGGAGCACATTTCATGACAAATCATTTCTCAGCTGAGCCTGACTGCGGGTGGCCGCAGCTGAGCCCGACTCCGTTTACGGCGGCGCTCACCTGAAGAACGGCGCTGTTGTCGAAGTTGTAGGCGCTGGGTCGTCCCTCCAGGGTGGAGAAGGCCACGTTGCCCCCGGTGAGCGGGGAGATGTCGCTGAAGTCGTCGGTGCACAGGGCCTGCTGCTCGTCCTGGCCCGTGCGGATGAAGCCCCGGTTGGCCTTCTGGTAGGTCTTCTCACAGGAGCCGCTGTAGTACTGGTACGGCACCCAGGCCCCGCCCTCACCCGTACGCTTGTAGATGGCAAAGCTCTCGGGGCGACTGGTGTGGAACTTCAGGCGGACATAGGTGATGTCAAAGGCCTTACCTGGTGAAAGAGAGACAAAGAGTTAGTATGACGGGACGGGACTCAGTGATGGGGCTGAGCCTGAGTGTGGGTTGGAGGCGTGTGGTGTGTGGACCTGTCATCTAGATTTACTGCTGCTAAACGTCTCCCAGAGCCGTGGCAGATTGTCAACCAGGCTGCGCCCCGGGTTAGAATGTCATCCAGTTATAAATGACACTTATTCAAGCAAACATGAGATGTGACGGCTGTGGAGAACGTGATGTGTGCGATGAATTGTTGTGTTGACGTCTTAAACACAAACGGGTCCAGGATGAAACACGTCGCTGACTGAACTTTAAGCCTCATCCTCTGTCCAGGACTCATGTTTCATTATCCTGAATCAATAACACACATGAAGCTCCATGCAGGGGGGTTGTCTTGTATTCAACCAGAGAAAGGGTAGCGACCTGATGTAAGAATGTATCAGGCAGTGTGAGAGGAAACGTGTGACAACCTGTGATCACGTCTTAGGCTCCAAACGGAAAGAACAGGAAGTGGGACAGAGGTGAACATGTGAAAAAGGGACAAAGGGAGCTGTGCAGCAGCTGAGCAAGGGTTCAGCTAACGATCACCATGACGGATCTGAGGATAAAATGAACCGGATAAAAAATATCGGAGCTACAAAACTGTAGACAGTCATGCTTCATATGACCTCATTTGTATGACATCATTGAATGGAAACACTGCCGATTGACCTGTGACCCTTTTATCTAACCCTAACCCTTGAGGACTGTACTCAGTGTGAAGCTGAGGAGGTTCTGTGTTTCCAGCAGGCTGACTGGAGACTTTCTGTTCCACAACGCCACAGCTTCCTCCTGGAGGCCTGGTGTGGTCCGCCGCACTTCTTCTCCTGAACATATTTGGCGTGTCTGAACAGGCCGGAGCTGCACACAGGATGAGGACCAGACGAGGAGCTCAGGAGGGGGGGGGGGGGGTTTACAGGGAGACGTCAGTCACTGTGTGAAGGAAGAAATGACACCGTCTTTGAGCCGGAGCCATGGGGGGTCCCGCTGTTTGTTCAGCACAAGAATCTGCTCTGTAAACAGCTCTGGTGAGCGGCTGGGACTCATTGTGTCACAGCAAACATAGGTGAAGCAGCTGATAACACCGATGTGACGCATACAAAAGGCATCGGAGCGCCACAGGAAACAATGAAGTCACTGCAAATAGACGTCTTCCACCCCCAACTCAAACTGTGTGTGTGTGTGTGTGTGTATGTTTTGTCGGCGCTACCATGGCGATGAACTTGATGGCTTGTGAGGAGCCTTTTTTGACCCGACACATTTCCCGGTTGAAGGTTAATGAGCAGGTGTGGATGTTTATGGCCGGGAGGGACCAGATCTCCATGACAGCAGTGAGTTGAGGCAGACGGTTACTTAAACACACTCTGTAGCTCCAACCAGGATCCTTCTCCTGACCCTGAGACTCCCTGATGGACCAGCAGGGATGTTGTTGTCTTACTCCCTTGTTGCTCCCCTGGTGCGTGGAGTGGTGGAGTGGTGGAGTGGTGGAGTCGTGGGCGCTCGGTGCAAACAGCGCCGCCTTTGTTTGCGCTCTCGACTGTAAAATTCTTCTGCTGGTCAATACTCTTATTGTTCCGTAAGCACAGAGTGAATTCCTCTCAGCTTGATGCTGCAGAGAGGAACAACCGACCGGCCAGTGTGTCTGTAGAACACACACGCCTCCACGTCTCATACATAAAGATGCGGCGCTGCGTGACGCCGTCGCGAGGAGACGAGGCGCTGACCAAGATGTTTACATTTCAAATGAGTTACGGTGTAATTCTGACATTGTGACATGAGTGAACAGAGAATGTGAGTGGGGGTCGCTCTGTGTCCCCTCTGTCCCAGCAGCCACCTGGGCGCTCCTTGTTGTCTCCAGGTGGTCCCGCCTCCTCGTGGCTCCGTGTTGTTTGCCTCCTGATTGCTGCGCTAACAGATGCTGTTTGTCTTGCTAGCGAGGATGCGGGGGCGCTCCTCTCTCTCCTCAGTGACATGTGAGCGACGCGGCTCACAGCCTCAGAGACGCTCACTTCCTCTCTGAACACTCAAAGGCTTTACATCAAATGCTTCTCGTCAGGACTTTGATCCGACGCCAGAGTTTCAGAATAAAAAGATACTTCAGCTCTCACAGATGGAAGACTGAGGATGAAAGTGTTTCAACTTTAAACAGACAGGGATCAGGGCCACAGACCAAACTGGGCTTCATCCTGCAGGACGCCATCGTTCCCCACAGGTCAGAGTGAATGAAGCCGTCCAGCAGAGAGGAGAGCTGCTTCTGATGGAACAAAGTGAGGAGGGAAGGAGCTGAACAGGACTTCACAGAGGAGAAACTGTTTATGGAATCAGAAAGGAAGCAGGAAATGGTTTCCCCTGTAGTAAAACTGTGTTTCAATGTTTCCAAAGACAATAACTCATAACGCTGAGACAAAGTGTCCCAGATGTCCTGTGGAGAACGGACAGCAGCACTACGTCTCTCACTGAGGGGCCCACACACATTCACTCATGATGCAGGTCTGTTACTGGGATTTGTAACAACATTGATGTCCCTGAATGCATCATCAGCCTTGTAAAGTGCATGTAACCGTGCCCACTGCAGTAAAGGGCAGCGTGTCTGACCTTTGACCTTTTCTATGACGCAGATGTTGGCTTGTTAATCCTGCTGATTAAATCATGAAGGCCTCAGGTCGATCCAAGTGTAATAAAATAACAGCGTCACTGTCGCCTTGGCGCTGCACAGGATGACACGCCTCCTCCTCCTCCTCCTCCTCCTCCTCCTCCTCCTCCCGCTGAGCTCCTCTTCAGGCCGCTGAGTGGGAGCTTTGTTACAAACAACGTGGAGCCGGGCTCTACTTTATATTCTGGAGAGGAGCGACGGGGTCGGTTAGCGCTCGTCTTCCCCTCAGCGTCACGACGAGAGGGGGGGGGGCATGGAGACGAGAGGGATGAACTGGATGGAATGTGTTTCCGGGCAGGGCGGGATGACGCCAGGGGGACAGAGAAAGACTTCACACAGAAGAAGAGGGGGGGGAGGGGGGCGATGGGTACGTTCCCTCTTCAGATATGAGAAGATGAAGAGATGAGCGCTGACTCACAGAGTGGAAAAGCTCCTCCACATGAAGAGGAGTTCAGTTCCACACAAATAAGAGCACCTATGACCTTTGACCCTGAACCCTCTGCGTGTTTTCATGGATCTGTCCTATAAGAACTTCCTCCTCGCCTCAGTCGGTAGCTTGTGCCGGTTGTAGTAGAATGACACGGTTGTATTTGGAGCTGAAGAGGCGAGGAGAGAGAGAGAGGCGTTTACCTGTAAGGTGAAGAGCCCAGTGAGGAAGAGGAGCTGCTGCTTTGTGTCGTTTTATGAGGAAGTCTAAAGAGCAGAAACCAAGAGTTCCAGCGGGAGGCAGAGCCGGGCTGCCAGCGTCTGTCCGGGTCAACCTTCTCCAGGCTCGTCATGGCGACCACACTGTGGTTTGCTGCGGTCTGTCCTGTCATTACAGCGGCACGGCAGCGCTGCAGGCAGGCTCAGACTCGCCTCAGCTCTAACCTCACACACCACACAGCCAGTCAGCCATTCATTCATTCATCAGACACACTGAACACCTCACTCACTTACTGCACACAGCTACACACACACACACACTCAGGAACTCTGGCAACGCACAACTCAACAACAGACACACTGCATTACAAGACACATTCCTGCATTTAGACTTCAGAGTTTAAGAGAGAGAGAGAGAGAGAGAAGAGAGAGTGGGAGAGAGAGAGGGGAAAGGTGGGGGAGAGAGAGAGAGAGCAAGAAAGAGAGAGAGAGAGAGAAGAGTGAGAGGGAGTGAAAGAGAGCGAGAGAGCGAGAGAGAGAGAGAAAGAGAGAGAGAGAAAGGGAGTGGGAGAGAGACAACAATCATGTCTCCTTAATGAGGAAGAGGTCCTTGAGATAAGCCCCTCCCCCTCCCCCTCCATGATGAGCTCCTGCTGGACTTCATGATAACAGATTTGGCAGCCAGGCAACGATTCATGCAGAGATCCAGCTGTTATCATCAGCCCCGTCACAGTCCAGAGCTCAGACACACAGTGGCCATTATGTGTCAGGCTCAGCTTTATAGATTAGATCCACTTTGTCAGGCTCAGCTGTGCTCTGAAGTTAATGACAGACGAGCTGCTTGGCTGAGGGAGCAGGATCAAACCTCTGATGTCTGTCAGATCATTGACTGGAACATAAAGGTTCATCAAGCTGAAAGTCGAGCTGAGCCTGAGTAAGTCAGTCTTTCTGAAACCGCTTCAAGCTTTCACCAGCAGGTCCAGTTTCCTTCCACGTTAAAGATCAGGTCTAAACAAACATGCTGTGTGTGTGTGTGTGTGTGTGTGTGTGTGTGTGTGTGTGTGTGTGTGTGTGTGTGTGTGTGTGTGTGTGTGTGTGTGTGTGTGTGTGTGTGTGTGTGTGTGTGTGTGTGTGTGTGTTCTGACTAAAGGCACGGTCTACAACACAATGATGTTCCTTCATTGTAGGAGAGATAAGGGCATCAGCATATGAATCAGACTCAGAAGCTAACAGCTGCAGGCTAAATGACCTGAGTGGAGTCCAGACTTCATCCCTCCTCTTCTTCATGTGTCATGTTTCATCTCCTCCTTCCTGTGAGCACAGAGGCTTCATGAACCCTTAAGGACGCATGAGTCCGAGCGTCTGTCAGTGCATTCCTGTCAATCCAGCAGCAGAGCCTGGGGGCGAGGGGGGGGGGATGCTGATGCTGATGGGCAGTGAGCGTCCAGTGGGAACGCCTCGGCCCGCAGCACCGCCACCCAATTCAATCTCCTCCCATGAGCTCATCGCATTCTTCTCTGGCTAAGTGAACAATGGCCGCCTTGACTCTTCCAACATGTGGGCACGACCCGGCTCTGCTCCTTCTCTCCTCAGGTCCGTCCCTCGCTCACACACTCGCTGTGCCTGGGACGTGACTGAACTTCTGCATCACCAGATTACCAGACAGGTCAAAGGTCACAGCAGCACTGACAAATACCCTTCAAGCACATCTGAGCCTGAGTATACAGTAGCTGAGGCTGACAGAATCAACGTTAGTGTTTCTGGTGAGCATTACAGCAAAGTAACACGTGTCCAACCAACATGGCTGTAGAATCTAAAACTCAATTATATCTTTAATCAAACAATGATTTAAGCTCAACGTAGCTGCAGGGCACAACAGAACACAATGAAGACTGTTCAAGCGTTCAGGCTCAGCTCTCCAGTCCAGGCTAAGCTACAACACCACACTGAACAACAAGAAGCAGTGACACTGAACTGCCCCAGGGGCCCAGAACGGAGCTCTGCGGGACCCCAGAAAGCATAATCCCCCCCCCTGCAGGTGCTGGGGTCGCAGTCAAACAAGAAAAAGGCCTCAGAGATCAAAACGCTGAACAAATTGAGAGGATTTCTTTCACGTTTTTTGGGAGGGCGGGCTGGCGGGGGGGGGCGGAGGGAAGAATCTGAGGAATGCAGCAAAGTTCAGAGAGTCCGTCAGCCAGCGCCGCCTCATCTAAATTTAAAAACCTTTTATCGCTGATACTGATCCCAGAGAGAGGAAACGGCTCCTTTCACTGGAGGCCAGGGGTCAAAGGTCAGGGTCAGGACTCTGCATGGAATTTTGTGTTGCGTTCAAGGACGGTTCGGCAGAAACGGGGAGGCGGGAGACTTTGATATGGAGATACGAGGAACGAGGATAAAGGGATGAAGGAAAGGATTCAGCCCCAAGGAGCAGAACTCTAAATTATACTCAAGCAACAGGAAGGACTCCAACATAACTCAGTGTTGCCCCTCTCAGACTGTAGTTTCAGGTCAGGCGGTCAGCAGTTACACATTAAGCAGCCTGTGAATGTGTAACCTGCACCTATAGGATGGAATGCATGGCTGCGGTGGCTGTGTTTGGCTTTCACACATGAACAGCACCGCTGCACCCGATCATTCAGGAGCTCTGACAAATGTAGCCTCAGATAGACAACACTCAACACACACACACACACACACACACACACACACCAGCTGATTGCACTTATTGAGCTCTGTTTCAGGATGAGTGGGTTTGGGATCAGGAGTTTATCAGGAGTTTTTAAAGGGTGCACTTAATGAAGCTCGGCCCAGCAGGGGCTCCAGAACACGTGCTTGTAGGAACACTATGTTGTGCGTTTGTTGTGATTTAAGGTCAAAATATCCATTTGGCGTTGAAGAGGAAATCCAATGCTGAGTGAAGCCACAGCAGAAAATAAAGTTCTGCCACGTTCCTGCTCTCAATCCACACAGGACCTGTGTGTGTGTGTGTGTGTGTGTGTGTGTGTGTGTGTGTGTGTGTGTGTGAAAGCGTTCCCTGGATAAAGCGGAGAGATTAAAGTCAGAAGGCACTCAGGTCTGTGAGTCCTGATTGGCTGCAGAGCGTCGGTGCCATCACCTTAATCTCTTCTTCTGTTTGATAAACAGAGCAGCCACAGGCTCTGATTGGACAAGGAGAGATTAAAGAGGAAGCTGGCAAAGCGAGGTCAGGGCGGGGGTGTGTGTGTGTGTGGGGGGGGGGTATTTTAATGGTGACATAACAGCTCCTGGTCTGAGCTGATGAGAGCTGCACATGGGAGGATTTATCAAAAACAACTTATTCTAAAGAGAACTTAAAAAGACCTCACCACCGAGCTAACTGAGTGAAAACAGATGGTTTCACATGTGAATACACCAGATATGAGCTGATAACACTGACAAGAGGAGAAGGAGAGAGAGAGAGAGAGAGAGAGAGAGAGAGAAAGATCCAATTAAGCAGTTAAGAGTAGAATAATGGAGGGATGAGTGACCGTGTCATTATTATTACCCCACCCCACCCCCCTACACACACACACACACACACACACACACACACACACACAGACCCCCGCTTCTTAACAATACCCAAGGTGCTGAGGCCACCAACGAAGCTCGCCCACCCCACCCTGCCCAGAGGTGTGACCCCACATTACCACAGACACAAACACACACACACACACACTGAGTCCCAGCAGGCCGCAGGACGCACAGTCTGTTCACGCCGACCCCCCAAACAACCGCAAACACACTGGATCAACACACAGCTGCTTACGCCACACACACACGCAGGGGAGGCCACCACACACACACACACACACACACACACACACACAGGATTTTGATCATCAGTTACCTACTGATAATTGATTGCAAAGCTCCTATCTGCCATGAAGGTAAGGAACACGATGAAGCAGCACTTGGACTCATTGAGGTTCTGAACCCAACCTGGCTCTGTCACTTTGGGTTCCTGCTGGTTCCTCCCAGATCATCTCAGGTATGAAGAGACTTCACACAGCCCCTCTAATCTTATGGAGGCTCCAGCAGAAGATCAGTCAGGCATCTCTACGCATCTCTGAGACGTAAACAAACGGAACAATGAACTTCTCCTGGTGGTGGAGAGCAGACAGCCTGAGGACGTTCTCCCCCCCGGCTGCTATCTGCCTCGCTCATCTGAAGGCAGCACCCCGCCCTCCACATTCTGAGGAGACGGGCTTCGTTTGGACACCTGAAGTTCATGCAGGACGTCCAGACTAAACGCAGCAGCTGGGTTTAGACTAAACCCTGAAGAATTCCTATCAGACAGCAGCTAAAGGATTCCTCAGGTTTCTAGTGGAACCCTGTAGACCCCATCACACCTCTGAACCCCCCCCCCCCCCCTCCCCCCCGGCCCCCCAGCCCCCTCAGGCTCCAGGGGGTTTGTGGCTCTGCTCTGTTTACAGCTGAGCAGAGCACAGCATTCCAGTGTTGACTCTGAGAAACCCGTCGGCATAACAACGTGTCAGTGGGCTCCTGAACATAATCAGATAGAAATGTCCAGAGCTCAGCTTCTCCTCACGCTGCCTCCGGATGCACGTTGTGGCCCAGATGTTGAGAAATAACAGCTGCATATACAATTACTGAAGCGGAGCCGGAGCTCACGTCCGGCTCTCACATACTTCAGTACGCAGGGAGGAAGGACTCAGCCCCGTGAACGTACGCAGGACGGGGGGCACGTGTTCTTCTGCCCGGAGCCCAGGCCAGGCTCTAAAGACGCCCCGGTGCTCAGGTCACGCTCGCCACCTCGACATGTCCTCACTGCACGTTAAGGGCAAAACGTGACTCAGCCTCAGTCGACAGGAGTCACGACAGCAACATGAGGCCGGTCTGCTGTACTCAAGCACATCACAGTGGATACACAACATGGGTGGAAGACTGTGTGTGTGTGTGTGTGTGTGTGTGTGTGTGTGTAGGGTCTAAAGAGCATGTGAGTGTTTAGTTGTGTATTTGTGAAGTGTGTGGATGAAAGTGGCTGTGGGCTGCTGGGTTCATGTGGGCTGTGGCTGATGACTTAAATGAATAAACACTAGATGTTCCTTCCTTCTTCTTCTTGTGTTGTCTAAGCTGAGCTCAGGAAGCTCTCCGTGTTCTAACGGTACAATTATCCAGCTCAGGTGGAGACGCTGAACAAAGGCCCGGACTCGCTCACACCAACCAGCGTGCATAAATCAGTCCACACGTCTGCTGCTCGCCCCGTAATTATCTCTTTAGCACTTTGAAAGCAAAGTCACTTTTTACTCCTTCTCTTCCTCAACCACAGGGGGATACAGGGCTAAAATTACCCTGCATGCATCTGCTTGTCCGTGTAATGCATCTCTGCTGGTTCACAGACTCCATGTCGTCTGTAATAATAGAAACCCCTCTCTCTCTCTCTCTCCCTCTCTCTCTCCCTCTCTCTCTCCCTCTCTCCCTCTCTCTCTCTCTCTCTCTCTCTCCCCCTGGGGCGTTTAATCATTTCCTGGGCACAGCAGATCCCAGTTTCTCAGCGCAGAGAGAGACCCTGACCCCCCACGCAGCCTCAGCCCCTCCTCATACCAGCTTCCTCCCAGGTCAGAGGTCGTTCCTCTACGAAGCCTGAAGCCTCTACATTCCCACAGCAGGTTGGTTTGTTCTTCCTCAGCCTGAGAGGAAGTGCGTGGTTGTGTCAGTTCACACGATGACTGGAGCCTGAGTGTGTGTGAGCACCTTGATGGCTCCTCCCTCACTGTGCTGGCGAGTCAAAGCAGGAAGTGCCACTGTCGTCCTCAGATGCTCCGGCCAGGCTCCGGCTGGTCGGCGTGACCGTGTTTGCTCTGATGGAATGTGACGGGATCAGAATGCAACCGTGGAGTGGATTGGTTGTTCAAACTCAAGATCAGGTGCTCTTATTGGCCGGTCTGACCAATCAGAGCCAAGAACACAGGTGAGAGGTTTGATCATGAGCTGACCGGTGACATCATGAGGTATGGGGGGGGGGGAGCAAAACCACACACAGAGAGACACAGAGAGACACACACACACACACACAGAGACACACACACACACACACAGAGACACACACACACACACAGCTTCTTCCTCTTGTGTCTAAACATTGTTGTTTGACCCACGGCTGGCTCGTCTGTACAGAGACAGCGGAAGAGACAAACATCCCCTTCAGACCAATCACAGCTCTTCATCCTTCAGACTCCTCACTGCAGGCCGTGTTGACTTTAGCGGGCCTGATTGCATCTCAGCAGCTCCTGTGTGAGGCCGTGTTTAGTCTAAGACGGGCCAGATGACGAGTCACATTAAAGAGACTGAGACAAAGAGCAGATGAACCTTCACACCAGGATGAAGGCAACACACAGGTCTTCCTCCTATGCTGTCTATACATGGGAAACTGGCACAAGTCCAAGGAGCAGATCTACATCCGTGTGTGTTCAGGCCTTCAAACGAGTGCTTTCACAACTCACAACAACCAGGAGCTGACTGAGGAGGTCATCTAAGATGGCTGCCACTTTACAGAAGGACCCTGTGATCGTCTCCACAGGATCCCTCCTTCAGTGATTAAAGAGCAGATCCTCGTTTCCTCACCGTCTGGCCTGCAGGCTCCATTGTTTTGAAGCGCAGACGCGGGAGTATGCAGCCCCTCTGAGTCAGCTGAGTGTGAACGGCTCATCGGGCAGCGTGAGGCCTCGGTCCGCCCACGCATGGCTCCACTCTGGAACAACTAACCAGGAAACACACAGGTCCTCCAAAGAGAACCTCCACAGCTCTGCTCCTCTGTAGCAGAGCCAGCAGAGGAGCAGAGGAGCAGAGGAGCAGAGGAGCAGAGGAGCAGAGTGGGCCACAGTCACAGCAGAGCTTCATGATGCTGGATGCTCCTGAAGACTGAAACACAGGAGTCTCATGACCAACCAGACCACACTGCTCACTTTAAGAGTCCACCTCCTTCCTCTCGGGTCAAGCTTCTACTCACCCTGGCATGTAGAACTACTGAGTCTGATCTCCTCCCTCCTCTGCTCATGCTAGCTGCAGCCTCGCTCTCAGGGAGAACACAGGAACGCAGGAATCAAACGTTGCTGCACCTTCCTTCTCATTTCATTCACATATTTCACTCGTCAGCCAATCAAACCTGACACCTGCAGTCACGCCCGGCGGTGCTGCCATGACAGAGGAACAAAGGCTCTGCCTCCTTCCAGCGCCTGAAGCAGAGGAAACACACTCGCCCCCACGCACGGAGCCACTGGAAACACCGGCAACGCTGTGTCAAGCTTTTATTTGCAGAGATGAAGTGATAATTACAGTCATCACAGCCAGAACACAAGCAGTTTACAACCCAGACCCTTTAATATAAACACACACACACACACACACACGGGGTGACTTCATGGTGTCGTCAGGAGCTGTAAGGCGGTTCAGGTTTGATCCAGATGTCAGCAGACCTGTAAGCAGTAATAAACCTGATCCAGGCTTTAGACCAGAGGGAGAAGGAACCAAGAACCTTTACTGAGGAGCATCAAGGAGGGTCTGGAACTCAACCTGAGAGTCTGGGGAGATTCAGCGCTGTGGTTTCTGGTAACTCTGCACATTAAGATAAAAGAAAACTTCATTGTCCGAAGGGTAACTACAGATGATGACATCATCCATCTACCAGGAGTGGGGTTCGAACCCACGAGGACTACTGTCCATTGGATCTTAAGTCCAACGCCTTAACCTCTCGGCCATCCTGGTGATGAGGTACTTGGTTAACTATTCAGTCTCTACGCAAAGAGCAGCGACATGTAGAGCAGTAAGACATCAGCTGCTCTGTAGCTCCAGATATGAACCCTCTTCATGTTCAGTAAAGCCTCATGATGATCTGATCTGACTCCTTTGACTCTCTGACTCATGAACATGGATGGAGATAAGATAGATCTTTGTGTGATAAACCAAACCAATAGCTGTTCATCAAACACAGCTTTATCCAGGAGTGAAAATACAAAATGGCCGCAGGGGGGCAGGAGTCCCAGCAACTGCCCATTGACCCTGAACGCACCGACCCTGAACGCATCGCAGGCCTTTTAATTAGCAAACAACAGAGAGAATGTTGAGTTCCTACTTCAAAGTAAAGAGCGATGAGCATGAG
>NW_027467253.1:120000-164271 GCF_046128005.1 Genypterus blacodes
TGGTCTCTTCAGGCTCAGCTGTGGTGTGATTGTTGCTGTGGTCTCTTCAGGCTCAGCCGTGGTGTGATTGTTGCTGTGGTCTCTTCAGGCTCAGCTGTGGTGTCACTGTAATGATGCCGTCACAGCCTCACACAGCAGAGACACACAACACTAACACGGCACCATATGCTGCTACACTTACACTTGGACCGTTCCTGACCCCTGACCTCTGACCTGTGACGGAGGCCACAGTTGGACTGGTTACTGACTGGTTACATCAACAGTGAGTGGTAAAAAAAAGCCTTCCTCCTCTGGTAACCATGGAGATGTGCTAGATTTGACAAACGAACCCGGAGAATCCTTCAAAGCTGTTGAGATGTTCCATAAAGTGTTTGTGTGCTGGATGAAGAGCGATGATGAGAATCTTCACAGGCTCGATTCAGACTCTGATGAATGGAGCCTTAAGTGATGAAGAGCTTTCATACGGCCTTGTGCAGGTTTACAGGGCTGTGTGTGTTTGAAAGGAGCCCAGACTGCAGACTGATCATTAAAGCTCTCTGACTCTGTGGCTGAACTAAATTAAAAGGTGCTACATTTCAAAGCTAAACAGTTGTGAAAGTAGATGTGATGTCAGCCTGATTGGGAGCCAGACGCTCTCTCTCTCTCTCTCTCTTTACGTTTCCCGCTCTTTCATCAGCTGCAACAAGGCATCACTGATGTCCAAACCAAATCCTCCAGCTGTGCCGCTATGGTAATCTCTAAACATCCCGCTTTCCCACGCTGAGCTCATTCCTCAGACAGAAAAACAATAGCTGCTAACCAGATGACTCCTCACTGTCCTCCTCCTCCTCCTCCTCCCCCTCCTCCTCCTCCTCCCTGCGCTCTCAGATTGGTATAATTTGCAACAGCTGGCCACTCCAGGAGAAAAAAAGTGACTTGTTGTTTTATGGCGGTTGGGAGAGCCGAGGAGGAAGATGACGAGCACCTCGGGGCCCAGAGAAACGGCCCGCCAGCTTTTCCCACACTGAAGACTCTGGGACAAACACACTGTTCCCGTCTGCTGGCCAGAGCCGCCTTGGCCGCGGCCCGGGCACATATCAGAGGGAGGCGGCCAAGTGTTGAGCAAGGAGCGCTAACGTTTGACAGATTAGCTACCAGCAAAACAGACGGGAGCGCTCGGGAAGACGGGAACCCTAATGGGAACCAGAAGCTACCGGGGAAAACAGACTCACCACCCGTTTGGACGCTGTGGAGTTCAGCTGAGGACTCAAACACTCAAACACACACACACACGCGGGGAAGTATTCAATCAAGTCAAGAGAAGTTATTCAGGATTCTAATGTAAAATCAATGGAATACGCCAAACGTTTGGTCGGAGAAGTCCAAGAAGAATGTGAGAAGTGAAAGTGAGAGACATCTGCAGTTCGCTGAAGCCCCGCCCCTACCGAAGCTCGCTGCCACTTTGTGAGGAAAAGCTACATTTACATTCAAACTGATATGGAAGCTCAAACAACTTTAGGAGAGGAAGAGGAACAGCAGTGGGACTAGAACTCATAAGAGAGGCTTGGAATTAGTAAGAAATGTATTTAAATGTTAGCTATTGTGTAAATGAGCATCTGGTGTGTAGGTAGACGTGTAATAAGAGGAGGATTATCTTATTTTAAACACTTAAAAGCTCAAACACAATGTAAATCTATCACACACATCATGAACCTGTGGCCGGTCCCCGTTTGTCTCGTCACACACCTGCTCCTCTGCTCCTCTGCTCCTCTGATACACCCCAAACATTTTTCCAGCATTTCTGCCTGAGTGAAAACACTGATTACAGAGCGGGGCGCTATCAGGCCACTGTGTGTGTGTGTGTGTGTGTGTGTGTGTGTGTGCCGTGGCCCCGGCTGGGTCCGGCTCTATCAGGGCCCGCTGGGTTAATCAACAACAGGCCATTGTTACGGGGCGGATACGTGCGGAGCCTGCAGGTGCCGGAGGGAGACAAGGGGCCCACCGGAGATCAGGCGCTACAGAAAGATACGGACGCTTAGACAAACGGATCGGTTTCCTGGAGGCAGACAGGCTGGGGAAACCTCTGGATCCTCTGCGAGCGCTCTATCTGGGCCCTACGCATTCATTCAGCCGCCGCCAAACGACAAACGTGCCATTTGGAAGCAGGAGGTGAGAGAGGAACACGGACAGACGAGCGCTTATCAGGCTCATTCATTCCCCCGGAGCCTCCAGAATGTGGAAACCCCTCTGTGATGCCTTCTGACACAAGCCGGCCTTGTTCCATGACATCACTCGCTGGAAACGCTGCCAACTCACATTTTAACTTTGTGGACTTTTGTAATATTCGCCCACGTTCGTCCCCAGAACAGGAAGTGAGCCTCAGCAGGTCTGATTGGCCGCTGCGGCGCGTGGGCGCTCGGTGTCGGGACGCCGCCGCCGCCTTCTCTCTGGTTTGTGTGGAATTTGGGCTCCACTTCCACACACACACACACTGCAGTGTGTAGGGTTAAACAGAGATAGAGGAGGGGAGGCCCATCTGTCCGTCTGCAGGTCCCTTGTTCTCTGCAGGTCTTTCATGTCGCCCTCGGCCCCTCGCTTCACTTCACAGCGGCGGAGACGAGTCGGGACACGTCCTCTTCCTGCCGTGACCAGACAGCCAGCAGCTCCACACATGAAAGTCATCAAAGACAGGAGAAGATCTAAACTCCAGAGTGAGACCCTCACAGGTCCAGATCTCCTCACAGATAGAACTCTCTGGACTCCTCTTCAGTTTAAAGCAGAAGAGTTCAGCCAAGCTTGGCCCCAAACACATTTGTAAAGCTGGAGACACGGGCGGAGTCAGGCAGAGTTTAAAGGTTAATCTACGACATCTAAGACATTCCTGGGTCACATGAAACCTCTCCACTCTGTTAGCGTGTTACACGTCTGTAAGGCACAACACGCTTCTCTCCTCTAAACAGCTACATGTGAGAGAGAGAGGAACCATTCAAACTCTGCTTACTGTGTGTGTGTGTGTGTGTGTGTGTGTGTGTGTGTGTGTGTGAGAGTGAGTGAGTGAGTGAGTGAGTGAGTGAGTGAGTGAGTGAGTGAGTGAGTGAGTGAGTGAGTGAGTGAGTGAGTGAGTGAGTGAGTGAGTGAGTGAGTGTGTGTGTGTGTGTGTGTGTGTGTGTGTGTGTGTGATGGTACCGATGAATTCTATTCTCTTCTTCATTCAAATTCAGACTCATGTTCATTAACAATTATAAAATAAAAGATCAAATCAAACAGAGTGTGATGAAGGAGCATCACACACACACACACACACACACACACACACACACACACACACACACACACACACTCTCTAGCAGGGTCACTTCCTGAGTGGACGTTCCCAGGAGAGGAGCAGATTTTCCCATCACTGGTCCAAACAAACTGAGTGTGTTCGTGAGGACAGGAAGCTCCACTCCACCCCACTCACACACACACACACACACACACACACACATCTCCTGGTTGAACCTAAGCTTACATAAAACATGAGTCTTCCAGAACCCCTGAGCAGCAGGAGGCATTCCAGCCGCAGCTAATCTGCGGCTGCTCGACGTGTTCTGAGATGTTGGGCCGGCTGAGTTTAGAGGAGCTGAGCCGTGCCGCTCACATTCCCACAGCCCGGGGGCTCAGATCTCAGTCCAACACCCCCCAGAGACACACAACACACATCTGCACAGGGACAAAGCCTCGGCACCCAGAAGAAAACGCCTCACCAACAACAAGAATGCAGCCCGGAGGTGAAAGGAGCCGAGTGTGATTAAGACGCATTTCCATTTCAAAACGAGCTCCCGGGCCGCCGCCGCCGCAGCACTAATCAAACTTTACTACCTGAGGCTACAGAGATAGACTGAGCTGAGCTGAGCTCCACCAGGCAGCGTGACTAAACCACTCAGGAATGTCAGGCACTATTAAAAACAGTAGAGCAGGGAGGATAGAGTGAGACCGGCTTCAGAAATAGACAGGTATTTTTAAAAGGCTCAGGGCGCAAAGGAAAACAAAAACCAGCGCTCAGGAAGGGAAGATGGACGCTGATCCACACTTTAATGATCATGTTATACACTATCTTAGTCAGTCTGGGTCCTGTTCTGGGACTGAGAGGAGCCACCTTAGGGCCGCAGCAGAGGATGGAACCCTCTGGACTCTGCCTCCAACCTCCAATCTGGGACTGGAGTGGAACATTGCGTCATGATTCGCTGAAATCTACAATCAACACGTGGCTGTTTAACAAGGGAGCGTCTGAAAGTGACACTTCCTGTCATGTGTGTGTGTTTCCATTCTAACCCTACACCTATCCAGCCGGTTCGGCACAAACCAGCAATCAGGCAAAGCTTCATCAGCATCAGCCCTGATTGGACCGCAGGTTTACGGAGAGTGGAACTTTCAGACCCAGATGCAGAGAGGACCAATCAGAGCTCTGGCTCATCTGCATACTGTCAACGCCCACCTAGAACAGCTGTTTCTCTAAAATGACAGAGCAGAGGGAGGTAGAGATGTTCTGTAGAGTTTAGTCCCACCAGCAGTGAAGAAAATACAAAGATATGAGTTCAGCTTTGACACGAAACAGAGAGAACGACTTCAAGGCCTGTAGGCTGATTGATGGTTTCTGCCTTCAGCTCTACTGGAACCTAAACTCTGAGTCCTGCTGGAGGGTTTGATCTGACCTAAGACCCGGTGTGTTATTTCTGTTCTGTGAGCAGCCAGTGTGGGGAATATAAGACACAACACGACTTTCCTCACGTCCTGGATCACATGGAGAGCGTGAGAACAGCTGTGCTCGCAGAAACACACAGGCCGGCCTGAGCTGAGTGAGGGGCCCTTCAAGAACAACTGAGTCCACACACGGGGCTTCAGGGCCCCATCGGGCTGTGAGCCCAACGCCAGAGCCTGACGGAGCGCCGAACAAACCAAATCACAGCGTGAAGATGTTCAACTGCTTAGTGGAGGAAGAGAAGGTGGAGGGCTGAGGCCTGACCCTACAGTCAGGTCAGAAAATAGCTATACACCCCATCCCCCATATGCTCCTCTCACACACACACACACACACACACACACACACACACACACCACCCCCAACAATGTAAACTATGTCTTCCATGTCAGGTTGTTGCAAGCAAACCCCCTCCAGTCTGCCGGCTGAGATCTGCTGCTCTGCCTCCCTCAGCGAGCAGAGGAAGAGCGATGCAGAGGGAAACAGAGTGGAGTCTTTCTGCCAGAGCGCTCCAGAGCAACACGGCCTCAAGGGGCTCAGCTGCTCTGGAATCAGGCAGAAGAGACTAAATGTGAAAGGTCAAACAGCATCTTCATGTCAGAGGAGAACACAGCAGGATGTTTGAGCAAACAATAATAACACGATCATAATCAGCCTGGAGAGTCAAGCAAAGTTTGGATTCTACTCAAACGTGTTTGGAGAGTAAATCTGTGTAAATCTGTGTAAACAACTCAGTCAGGTACCGCGGACACACGAGTGTGTGATCTGCAGAGGGGTCAGCCGGAGCGGAGCGGGGCTTACCGAGGTGCAGGGTGAGGTTGATGGAGTTGGGGTACTGGATCCCCGCCAGCATGGTCTGGCTCTGCCACCAGGTGGTCTCCTGCTGGTTGTTGTAGTCGGTCAGGTAGACCGCGCTGTGGTGGTTCCGGGGGTCCCGGGCGTCGCAGATGTGGCAGGACTTGGTGACCCCGGTGGCGCCGGTCTGGACGCAGTATTCCTCCGGCGGGGAGCCGCAGGTGTTGGTCGACACCACTGTCACGTTGAACGCGGCGTTGACGAACTCGGGCATGCAGCGCTGCGGTCTGCCTTGCTCATCGGCGCACTCGTCCATGGCTGCGCGGACACACAGCGCCACACAGCTCCATGCGACCACCGCTACGATCAAACTGCGCATTTTCAGTCCGGACAGACTTTCCTTCTTCCCCGCACGACCACAATAACTCTTCACGCTCCAGTGGAACTTTCCCTGAAACTTCTCCAAACTTTGCGTAAACTATCGCTGATCTACGATCCCGAGAAAACAACAAACAGCCCCGAGTGAACCGTGCGGCGGCAAACGTTCCTTCCTTCAGCGGCGGCGTCTTTTCGTCCGTGCGGGCCGCGTCCTCAGCTTCTCCTCCCGCTCGTCCTGGTTCGCTGCTCGGGCCTCAGCTCTTTGTGCGCACCGCCATGAAGCTCCAGCAGGAAAAGAAGCGAGTCACGACTACACCCAGCGCGCTACTGCGCATGTGCGAGCCGCACTGGCCACTCGGCAACTTCCGTGTCCGCGCGCGTGCACGGACCCGAGGCCCCCTCCATTCAAAACACGAAGATGCGTTTGGGTTCACTGTGATTACGCCATGATGTAATAACTTGTGTAACTCTCCTCCGTGTCTCCGCACATTTCTTTGTGCTTTCTTTCTTTGTGCGTATTTGTATTTAATTCGTTTTCGTTGTTGCCGTTTAGTCTCCGATGTGACGCACAACGTAAAGCACACAACTGTTTGTCTTTAACTTTAAGTTCGCGTGTACTTTGTTTATAAATAGATTTGTTTCCTTACTTTTTTCCAAATGTAAAAGTACTTCATTGTATGAAAGGTGACATACAAATCAAATGAACATAAATAAAAACGTTATTACAAATGAATAACACAAAAAGCCTTCAAAGTGAAAAGCAAAGAAAAACACAAATTATGTCAAGTTGGCACCCAATTACCAGTAAAAGCAGAGATAAGTACATTTACCACACTTCTATTCTGCTCTGCTCACTGTTGTAAAAGTGTTATAACCTCCAGCTGAGTCTTTGGGCTTAAACTCAAACAAAAGCAGACCAGATTAACCAACAACAAACAATTCAGACTGTGGGGAGAGTTAAAGTGTTGATGTGCTTCATTTCCATACAGACTAAGTCAGACTAACACCTCACTACCTCACCTTTAGGAGATGATCATATGTAATCATGTGGCCTTGAGCTCAGACCAGCAGAGGTGAACCAAGAAAAGTAATGTTTAACAGCTCAGGCAATCATAACCCAAATGAGTGAAAGCAGACTGGAGAGAAACACATGGAAGTAGGAGATCAGTCAGAAGATGAAAAGATGAGTACAACCTCAGACAGACTCTTCCTACAGCAAAGAGGACAGACAGGGGAGCGGTGGAAGAGGAGAACCAACACCATTTCAGCAAATTCATTCATGAGATACAGAAGCTCTTGATGAATAAGACACGCCCACTCAACTTTGGCAGCCGATCAAAGCAAAACAGTAAGAACGATCAGAAAACAAAGATAAAAGTGTTGTCTGGCTTGGCCCAGACATTCTTCATGTTGGAGGAGGAGGAAGAAAAAGAAATCTAAATGTCAGGAGAAGCTAGTCGATCCAGGGAATCCAGGAAATAACATTTAATTGAGACTCTGACTTATGGTATATAGGTTATCGGACAAAAGGTAAAATTAGTAGGTGAGATAATCGGGCTGAGAAGTTTCATTAAAATCAGTCAATAACTTTGTGAAACGTCCTGCAAACAAACAGACAAACATGCATCTGGAATGGAAGAAGAAAAGGTGTTTGATTCAGGGATCCAGAAGAAGAACAAACTCAGAGTACAGTGTGTATCCTTAAACATCCTTAAAGCATGCTGTTCCTGTTGGCGTTTGTCTGACATCTGTCGCCACCTACTGGCCCAAGTGGGAAGTACAACCAAATCACCTTTAGCTGAAGTGTCTTGATGCATATCTGAACCTCTCATACAGTTCAGGTCAACTCGGACCCATTTGACATTTGAGAGGTACAGAGACAGCTTGAATGAAACTCTTCCTCATGTGACCCAAAACCAAGCATGTGTACCAAGAGGGACCAGTGTTTACTAAAGAGCATCAGATATCACTCATGTTGTTATAAAATGAAGCACTGAGCTCAGTTGTTGATTGAAAATGGATCTAATAAAGTCCACAGTGTGAGAGCATTTGTTCCTCCCCCCCTCTCCTGTTTGTCCTGATCAATGGGTGTTAAACCTGAAGAATGCTCCAGGAAATGACAATTAATGAATGATCCCGTTTAATGATGACTGATGAGCTTTGTTCAAATTGTTGAGTACAAAATATGAGATGGCATCCCACTCAGCCCCTCCCACTCCAGGGATGACCACGCCCACCCCAGGGCTGACCACACCCACAAGTGAAACAACAACTTTTTGCAGAAGACCAAAGATTTATTAGAGATCAATACATTAACAATCAATACATAATAAAGGAACCAAACTCTCTGAACAAGATCGTACTTCAAAACAAAGACACAAGCACAAGTAGATGGAAACGCTTGGACGAAAATATTTAGGACGTTTATAGAACCATCAGATACGAGTATTCTACAACTCCATCTGGGTCTACAGGCCTACAGGTCTACAGGCGTACAGGTCTACAGGCCTACAGGTCTACAGGCCTACAGGTCTACAGGCCTACAGGTCTACAGGCGTACAGGCCTACAGGCCTACAGGTCTACAGGCCTACAGGTCTACAGGCGAACAGGTCTACAGGCGAACAGGTCTACAGGCGAACAGGTCTACAGGCGTACAGGTCTACAGGCGTACAGCTGTGTGCCTTTCAGACTCACAGTGCCCAAACTAAGACGCACACACAGTGAGCAGGGCCTCCTGCTGTCAGGAGGTTAATATCCTCCTCCATAACCTCCGTATCCACCCCTGTAACCTCCTCCTCCACTGTATCCTCCTCCTCCTCCCCCTCCTCTGTAGCCTCCTCCCCCTCCATATCCTCCTCCTCCCCCGTATCCTCCTCCTCCCCCTCCTCCTCCATATCCTCCTCCCCCTCCTCCTCCATATCCTCCTCCCCCTCCTCCTCCATATCCTCCTCCTCCTCCTCCACTGTATCCTCCTCCTCCCCCTCCTCTGTAACCTCCTCCCCCTCCCCCTCCATATCCTCCCCCTCTGTATCCTCCCCCACCACCTCCTCTATAACCTCCCCCTCCTCTGTATCCTCCGCCCCCTCCTCCATCAAAGCGAGCCATCTTGGGGGGCCGAGGCCCGTCTCCCATCCTGTAAACAGAGGAAGAGGCCTTAATAATGACAGTGATGATGAAGATAATAATAATAATAATGTGCAGCACTGTGTGCAGTACCGCTGGTTGGCCACCATGAGGTTGAGTCCAGCAGCTGAGGGTTTGGAGATCTGTCTGATGAGGTTGAGCAGGCGTTCATTGGTGGGATCCATCTGCCTGATGTACTCTGGGTCTTTGGTGACTTCCACCACCAGAGCCTCCAGGCCGGCCCTTAGAGCCGCCACGCCGCCCGCCACCTCGTGAGGAAGTCCCAGTTTGATCCTGGAGATGAGGAAAACAAATCTGCACTCAATCTCAAGGACAAGGACAGCTGCAGTGAGGAGTGAGGTGTAAGGTGTGTGTGTGTGTGTGTGTGTGTGATGCTCACCAGTCGTCCAGCTCCACCACGTCTCCGTTGGAAGAGATCTTCTTACAGCCAAAGAGCAGCAGCTGCAGGGGGCTGACCAGGGTCATCCCTTTAGCTGAGATGGCTCTGGTCCTGATCTGAAACAAGAGCCAGACTCACCTGCTCACCTTCACTACCAACGACAGAACAGACAACAACAACAACAACCAGTGAGCAGCTCAGAGTGTCTGTTACCTTCTCACTGAAGACAAAGAAGGGAGAGGGGTAGGTCATGTCGTGGCTGCTGAACGGACAGTTGACGGAGGATTTGTGGATGAGGGCGTTGCGGCCTTCAGTGGTCAGGATCTTCCTCTTCTCCTTGTGGTAGCAGACGTTAGGATAGGAGCCGAAGGTCAGCAGGGACACCACCACGTCCAGGGTGTTGTCTGGTCCGACTGTGTTGAACATCTGGGTCATCAGGGCCTCTGACAGGGACAGGAGAGGAGGAGAGAGCACACAGTGTTACACAACACTACACAACACACCTCTCAACTCAATCCTCCATCTGAGCTGTTGTCTTCTTTAGAGACACTCCAAGTAACTCCTGCATCCCCAGCCTGTGCCTGTGAAAAGAGAGCAGATACCTTCAGGGAAGCCAGAGTTGACCAGGATCTCCTTCAGCTGGACTTTGGCCTCCCAGGTCATCCTGAGGGTCGACACGTTCAGACGCTTGTGCTCACAGAAGCGAGTTTCTGCCTCCTCTCCGTTAATCCTACAGCACGGCAGAGACAACGCAGGTTTAGTTCTCTAACGGCGTCGTCCCGTCCCAGCGCCTGCGGAGACCGAACCCACCTGACGTCGTCCCAGGCCTGGAAGACGGACAGCAGAGCCACGTGGTCGGAGAAACGGCACCCGGAGAAGTTTCTGTGGACGAAGCCGAGTCGTTTGCCTTCGCTGATGAACGGCTCGGGGAAACAGGAGGCGGCTGAGATGGTGCACATCGCATCGCCAACACTAGGGGGCGACACACAACACAGGACACTTCAGTTTAGACTGGGTGGTTGATGAGGGAGTCGGGTATTAAAGCCTGAAGGAGGTGGAGGAGCGCTGACTGGAAGATGCAGCCCATGATCATCATCTTGCCGAGTCGAGGTTCGATGGGAAGCCGAGCTAAAATCCGTCCCAGAGGAGTGAGCTCATCGTTAGAGTCCAGGGCGTCCAGCTCTGCATGGAGAGACACACACACACACACACACACACACACACACACACACACACACACACACACACACACACACACACACACACACACACACACACACACACACAGGGGTCAGTGATGTGGAGGTCGCAGGTCACCAGCAGCTTCCCCCGCTCAGAGTGTGTGTCGTACCTTTAAGAGTGTGTTCAGCCTCGATGACGGCGTCCAGCGGCGGCGGCTCGATGGCCTTGGACAGGAAGTGTCCGATGGCTCCGAGCCTCAGCAGTTTGATGCTGAGAGCGACTTCGTGCAAAGGTGTCCTGAAGATCTCTGGGGTCATGTGAGTCTCCAGCCTGCAGCAACACAACACAACACACACATCTGTTCACACACACACACACACACACACACACACAGATGTGGCAGTAGTGTGAGGTTTGAAAAAGGTCTGGGGGTCTCAGGGGGGCTGGGAGGTCCCACCTCTCAAAGCGGGCGTGGCTGCAGAGGTGGAAGCAGAACCCGGGGCGAACGCGTCCGGCCCGCCCCTTCCTCTGCTCCAGGTTGGTCTTGGAGGCCCAGACTGTGGCGTAGTTGGTCATGTTGTTGTGGGAGGTGAACAGCTTCACCTTCTGCCTGCAGGACAGTGAACAGGAAGCTGCTTCAAAGCCACACATGTCAATCATCAGCCAGCTCATCTCAGCTGCTGGGAGGTGAATCGGCGGCGACGTCACACCTACTTGCAAGAGTCGATAACGTAGACGACGTCATTGATGGTGATGCTGGTCTCTGCGATGTTGGTGGACAGGATGACCTGAAACATCAGACCGCTGAGTGAAAACAGCTCAGAGAGACCAGGAGAAGTTCATGTCTCCAGTCTCATATGTGGGTCACAGACCTTCCTCATGTTGTCGGGCACCGGCTCAAAGACCCTCCGCTGCTCCTCACGGGGGATCTGGGAATGGAGCGGGAGGATCCGGTACCGCTGACTTCCTGTACAGCGATACAAGAGACACGGGACATCACTGCCTCAACATGTGACCTCATTATCTACATGTGACAGGAGCGTGTAAGGTCTTAACTCCATGGTTAGTAGAGGGGAGACGTGAGAGGAGCATGTAGTACCAAAGTGTGGGTTGGTCTCCAGGTGTCTCTGCATGGAGTAGATGAGGTTCCACCCAGGCAGGAAGATCAGCACGGCTCCGGCCACCTGCAGCGTCTCGATGTACTTCAGCAGAGCCTCCACCAGCTCAAAGGACGTCTCCTTCTCGTTGAGCTGAGCCATGGAGCGCTTGGTCTCAGCCGTGTACTCGGGGCCGCAGATCACATTACAGTTGGTCTGCAGGAGCAAAGGGAGGAGGTCAGTTCAGCCCGGGGGCTTTAAGGAGCTGCAGCAGGAGAAGCACAGCTGCATCTCATCTCCTCATGACACATGGAGAACAGGAAGGACCCGGCTCTTACATCCTCCTCTCCTCCCTCCTCCTCTTTGTCTTTCCTCTTGCGATCCACTGGTGGAGGGACGAAGTGGGTCATCTGGATACAATCCTCCAGGAAGTACTCTAGAGGAAGCAGGAGAGAGGGAGCTGATGAAGGTGTGTGTGTGTGTGTGTGGAGTGGAGGACCTCAATGCTAGAAGTACTGAAACAGGAAGTAGAAGGTCCTGGTGCCTGATCTTCTGTACCTTGAACAGGAAAGGTGCGTCCAAAGACCTGGATGATGGGGCAGTTGAAGTAGTACTCCCTGAACATGGTGGTGTCGATGGTGGCCGACATCAGGATGACCCGGACCTCTGGGTAGGCCTGGACCACGTCTCTGAGGACCACCATGAGGAAGTCCGTCTGCTCAGAGGGAGGGAGGGAGGAGGGAGGAGCACAGGAAACGTTTACAGGCTCAGTTACCAAACCTGCTGAGTCTGATCAGCCTCAGCTCGTCTGTCTGTAGATGGACTCACATTGATGTCTCTCTCATGGATCTCATCAACGATCACGTGACTGATGCCTCTGATTCCAGCCTCCAGCTTCCTCAGCAGCACACCTAACACACACACACACACACACACACACACATCAGCCTGGTGTCCACGTGCAACACGACATCATCTAAGGCCTAACAACGCTGTAACCATGGACCTCAGCCAAGCAAACACATCCCTGCCTTCCTGATGAAGCAGATGATCCGTCTCCACCTTCCTCACCTTCCTCAACTGGCTCACCTTCCTCACCTGGCTCACCTTCCTCACCTTCCTCAGCTGCTCTCTTCATGTAAACGTACCCACAGTGCAGAAGAGGACGCTGGCGTGGGGGCGGGGCAGGACGGACTCAAAGCGAACGCTGTAGCCGCAGCTCTTCCCAACATCCTCTCCTCTCTCGAAGGCCACTCGCTCCGCCACCGACACGGCGCTGATCCGTCTGGGCTACAGAGGGCAGGGGGGGAGGTCAGAGGTCACCGCACAGTCCCTGAGCAAACGCCGCCACCTTCACCTTCTAGTCTGAGGCACCGACCTGCGTGACCACGATGTTGCAGTCGGACGCTCTGCCGTTCTTGATGCAGCGGTCCAGGATGTACTGGGGCACCTGGGTGGTCTTACCACAGCCGGTCGCTCCTCTGATGATCACCACCGGGCTGTGATCGATGGCGGCCATGATGTCATCTTCAAACTGTTTGACTGGCAGCTGGTCACGATCTGCCAGAATCTGGAGAACAGGAAGGATCCGTCTGTTACACACACACACACACACACACACACACACACACACACACACACACACACACACACACACACACACACACACACACACACACACACACACACACACACACACACACACACACACACACACACACACCTTCTGCAGGTTCTTGTCGTGCTCCAGCTGGTAGGTGAGCTCAGTGTGCAGGTCGGTGCTGATCTGCTCGGGCGTGCACTGCACAGAGAAAACAAAGACATGATGAAGACTCTGTGTTCATACATGATCACATGTCTGTCAGCTGTCTGAAGCCTTACGAAGGCCAGCGGTCCCTCGTCGATGTTGCTGCTGGTCCACGGGTTCCAGTTGACCTGTGGGGGCGACCAGGGGACGACGCCCGCACCGCTTTGCTTCTGCGCCGGCTCAAACATCGCCATCTTCCCCTGGACAAGAGACACGGAGCCGCCGGGGTCGACGGGCTGGAGGAGGAGACGTCACGTCAACACAGCAACTACAACACTGACCTCTGAGTCTGCTGAGGTGCGGGGGCGGAGGGACTCACAGGCGGAGGGATCTGGACCCCCAGCTCCTTCACCACGCCGCCCAGCTGCTGCTGCAGCTCTGCAGACACGGTGACCTCATACACTTCAAGCTGCACACACACAGACACACCCACAAACACATCAGAGGCAGTGATTGGCGGATGAAGGTCTGTGTGACCTCAGGTGACCTACGGTTTCTCCCTCCTTCTTCTTGGTGATGCCAGAGTACGCCTCCACCACGCCCAGGTGGTACAGCTGCCGCACCAGAGACAGAGCGCAGGACTGAGCCGCCAGCTTCTTGTTGGAGCCGTGCTCCCGGGCTGTGATCCCTGCAGAGCAACAAGTGTCAGGGGTCAGGGGTCAGAGTTCACTCACAGACAGGAGTCACAGGAGCGTCAGACGCAGTTAAACACGTTTTCACTCTCTTACTTCTGCCGAGCTGCTTGACAAACAGCTGCATCTCTGCTATGAAGCTCCTGCAGACAGAAGCAGAGAGGAGGGCAGCGTTAAAGCTTTGTGTTTTCAGGCTGGTCGTCCTGAGCGATGGTGTCCATGGCGACGGGATGGACTCACCTGCTGAGCTCTCAGGAGGAAGCCGTTATGTTTTTCTGCCAGACTCTGGGTTTTAACTAAGGGACGGAGCTCTGAGAGTCCCGCTGCTGCCGTCTCCCCTGCAGAGGAACAGTGATGCCAGAAATCACAACCAAACCTCCAAAGTCCCCAACCAAGCCCACTCAGCACCCACGGGACAGCTTTAGTGCGTCTAAACACAGTCCCGTGTCTTCCGTTTGTATGGTTGTGATTTCTGGCATCTCCTCTGTGTTCCTCCATGGAGCAGGACACCAAACTACCTGAACCTGAACCTCTCACCAGCCAAAGACTGAGGATTCTGAGCATCATCAGGTAAACAAAGCTTAAGAATAAAGCCTAGACCTCATCTGGATCTTCCTCTCCTCCACTCATACTTTAGATTTGGCGGTCACTGATGCTTTTCCTTTCAGACTGATTGTGGTTGAAGTCTTTGGCTGGTGGTCGGTTCCTTTTTGTCGCTCTGCTCTGTGCTACAAAGCTTGAGTTCAGTGCAGGGTCAAAGGTCAAACAGGGCGAAAGTGAGATCTCTGTGGTGAAGCCGACACACCCCGGAGGTCTCAACAGTCCAGCAGAAAAACATAAAGGTCACAGGTTCACATCTGGCTTGAGAATCACATCAGGCCACCTTCAGTCTAACTTTAGCTCTTCAGAATGAGTAGAGAACCTAAAGCTACAGTTCTAAACAACGACACAGATCAGACCAGACAAACCAGTCGCTCTGCTGCAGGTTTGCACTCCAGCTCGGGTCAGAAGAACCACCTGAAAGCTCTCAGAACATGTGATGGAGGAGAAGCTCTCTCTGAGTGAGGAGCAGAGTGAGGAGCTGATTGAGGAGCAGAGCGTCTGGTTTGTCCGACCTGAAGCTGCGTACAGATTGGAGCGAACACATGATCGGGCTGGAGAGCACCGTTCAAGCCTCCGCCTCTCCTGATCCAGACCTGTTGTGGTCCGGTCCCACTTGGCTGTATTTATACTCAGCACTGGTTTTCTCCTTCTGGAAGAACTGGTTCAGACGGGCCTTAGCGTTCTCCAGAGTCCAGTTGCCGTGGAGATTGGCATTCAGGTCCACTTCCTCCGACTCCAGCGTCTGCAAGGATGGAAGAAGACAGACAAGGAGAGAAGGAATCAAATTGAGTATTGATCAGTCAGAGTGAATTCTAGCCTGGTGTTTGTTAGAGGAACACGTCAACATCAGATCTCCTAACATGCTGGATGTTCTGACCCAGAGCTTCAGTCCTCCTACAGACTGACCTCCTTCATTTACAAGCCTCCTGAATTGGGACTCTGACTCTTTGATTCACACACAAAGTCTGGAGTGTGTGATGAGGATATGATGTGAATGGAACAGGAAGTGTGGTACCGCCAGAGCTTCCTGTTCGTCTCTCCTGGCGTAGTACTCCTTCAGGTTGGCTCCTCTGTCCCACTGAGCTCCTCCTGCTGCTGCTCCTCCTGCTGCTCCTCCTGCTGCTGCTCCCCAGGCAGCAGACGCTCCTCCTGAGTAACCTAAACCAGTCACTCCTGGAACTGGACAGCTGCCGTTGTCCTCGCCTGAGCAGGAGAGAAGGTTCAGTCCTCTACAGACGCACTCTGACGGGCCGGGCTCTGGCTCCTTACCTTTCTCTGCTTTCACTACAAGGTGTGGGGGCAGGGGGCCGCTGGCAGGGAGGCTCCCAAAGCTGTCTGTTCCTCCTGTTCCTCCTCTTTCTCCTCCTCCTCCTCCTCCTCCATCATGCTGACCTCCATCTGGAGCGCTCACCTGCCCGGAGAGAAGGCCTCAGGTTCAGGTTCAGGCTCACCTCTGACCTGTGTCTCTTGTAATGGATCATATCAGACGAGCTGCTGACCCCGATAGCAGGAACCTCCGCTGCCGTCATCTCTCCCATCCTGACCAGGTAGTTCACAAAGTCCCGGGCGGCGTTGGTCTGGGCGTCCTTCTTGTTGCTGGAGTTTCCCATTCCAGTGTAGTTAAAGCCGTCGACACGGACCTGCAAGCACAACAGAGGGGTTCAGAGAGTCCAGAGGCTCCAGAGGACTTCAGAGAGGAGCCAGAGACTCCAGAGGGGTGCAGAGAGGAGCCAGAGACCAAACAAGCACACGTGAACTCACCTCACACATGAACTTCTGTCGGTTCTTGTTGCCTGCTGCTCGGATGTCGTAGCTCGGCGTCAGCTTCTTCTTTCCACACCAGGCGTACAGGAAGTTCTTGATGTCTGCCATGGTGGGGGGAAGGTGGGGGAGCTTCCTCCTCTGCAGACCCTCACCTGACCTACAGCTGGGACAGGAAACTCACGTTAGTTCACCAAAAGTGACGTCGTAATGCAAACATCAACAACAACAACAACAACATCAGCCACGCCCCCAGAGTCTGTGGGAGAATCTGCAGTAATCTGGGTTGGAACACAGAGAGTGGAGTGGGTCGGCTTTGGAACCGGAGGGTCGCCGGTTCGAGTCCCGTATGGACCAAGAAGAAGTATGGACTGGCAACTGGAGAGTTGCCAGTTTGTCTTCGGGGCACTGGGGCCGAGGTGCCCTTGAGCAAGGCACCGAACCCCCAGTATGTGATATGTATGATCGTATGATTTGGCCAAATAAAGTCTCGCCTTCTTCTTCTACCAACACTCTACGCGTCTCTCTCTCTCTCTTCGTGACGTCACAGAGATCTCGGGTGCTTCTGTGATGCTAAACTAACGGCTCGAGTGAAGGAGCCGGGACTCAAACCAACACCCGGCGAGCCTAGCATGAGGGACAGAGAACGCACAGCATGCAGGCCTCCGGTAGAGTCACAATAATGAGCGTTATGAAGACATATCTCACAGAAGAGCGACCCTCAGACAGCTCCCGTGTTAAGCTAATGCTAACTTTACTCTGCGACACAATGCAACATGATTGACAGCAGCTCATAAACAAACATAACATGAAATATAACTTAGCTACTAATTTGCTGTGTTCTTTTACTTACAAGCTGCAGAATAAAGACACAGAATTCCTCCAGGATTCAGTCAGACTGCTGCTTCTTCTGGTATTTACTGGCGGAGCGCAGAGCGGCCTGCTCACGCGACAGCGCCCCCGCGAGGACGGGAGGAGAAACACGCATTTGTTATTTTAGGTCTCACTTTGGCTTCAGGTTTGATTTATTTGTTCCTACGTTTATAGAAAGGATTACGAGGAAAGATGTGAAATGATTTTCATTAAACTTTTGAAAGTTCAAAGTTTTTAAAAATGTTTCGTAATGTTTAGTCTCTGCCCCCCACTCTCTCTCTCTCTCTCTCTCTCTCTCTCTCTCTCTCACGCTCTCTCGCCCCCCGCCCCGCCCCTCCCCCTCTTTGTTTTTCATGAATCAGAACAGTGACGTATTTAAACAAACTCAGTTTGTAATAAATGTGTACAAATCTGTAAAGTCATCCCAGTCAGAAGTTAATCATGTGTGTTCAGGGCGTGACATTGGCAAGGAACAACGGCAGGTGTGGCTGTGTGTGTGTGTGTGTGTGTACGTTTCAGGCCTCAGGCGGCTTATTTCAGTGGATGCAGCAGCGGCGAAAGTGTTTACGTGTGTAACCAGGATTTCAGGAGTGTGTAAGTGTGAGTGTGTGTGAGTAAGTGTGAGTGTGTGTGTGTGTGTGTCTGAGGCTGAGGGTGTGTCAGGCTGGCGCACCTTTCACCCTCAGGAGACAGTTTACTCAACCCCACAACAAAACACAGCACAGAACATAAAGCAACTAAGAAGTAAGAGAGGAGACTTTGATCAAATGAAGCTTTTATTAGAAACTCATTCATTTAAAGTTGATTTACTGTGTTGTTTATTTCTTTGGTGAGTTGCTGTGTATAATAATGTATTGATAACAAATCAAATAAATACAGGATGATCAGGAATCAGGCATTTATTATTATTATTATAGTAAAAACAACTTTTCCAGCTTTAGTAAGATTATAAAGCTTATTAAAGTAAATAAAGATGAGTTTGAAGCTTTTTACACTCAGAATACTTGATGTTCCTGTGTTGTGCGTGTGTGTAACATCTGTGTCTATGAATGTGTTTATTCACACACAGAATGCTTTCAATCAGAAGCTGAGTTCATTTCTTTTTTCCATCTTCAGACCTTATGACCTTTCTCCTGAGAATCAAACTCTTTGTGTTATAAATATGTAAATGTGTGGAAGATCCCCGGCCTCGCTGCAGCCCAGTGACCGGGGCGGCCATCACACAACAACGCCCCTAACTGTACAGCACACATCCTGCCCTGTGCGTGGGCGTGTGTGTATGTGTGTGTGAATCACATGTACGTCAGTCAGTATGTGCAGCGTGTTGAGACGTGCAGCAGCAGAGGAGTTAAAATCAGCTGCTGTAGGGCGCTGAGGGAGTTTGCTCCTTTCCCTCCTCCCTGATCTCACGCTGATCTCACTCAAATCTCACTCTGATCATCTTCTGGCGTGTTGGACAGTCGATTACCATGAGCAGCAGCTGGCTCTCCCTCTGCGGGGCGTTGGCTCTGATGTGTGCCACCCAGGCCACCTACACACACCACTGTGAGTACACAACCTGCTTCTTTATTGGATTTATTGCTTGTTTTCTTTCTCCTCCTGTCATCCCGGTCGGCCTGGAGGAGCTCAGCTTTACGCTCGGTGGCGTCTTCACACTCACCTGTGTGCAGTGTGTCAGCGTCTCTCTCTGCTGTGACCTTTACACTCACATCTGATTGATCTAATACAGGTTAATGAGTTACTCTCTCCCGTAGTTACAGATGGACTTCCTGTGACGCAGCCTATACCTTCACTTTAAGCTTGATCCAAATTAATCACTCATTAAGTAGATTTAGGACACATAAAGGGAGTTTAAGGGGCAGTAACCATAACGATAACCCTAAAGTACAGCCATTACACTCAGTTTACCTTTGAGACATTGATGTACAGCATGTTTATCCTTTCCTGTTAATCAATCTGTATTAGAATCAATCTGTGGACAGGGACTGAGAACCAGCCGAGTTACATTGATACGACTTGTATTGATCATTTAATGATGACTGATCGGTGCTATGAGCTCCGCAGCAGGTTAGAGTTCATTCACCTTGAGCTCTGTTACGTCCTTGTTTGTGCTCAGCTGGGAGCTATGAGAGCTTCTGAAGCTCCCAGTCAGACTCAGCTGGACTCAACTGGACAAAATGAGATTCCTACAAACCCTGGATATGAGAACGCTCAGGTGTTCCTCTAAGAACGCTCAGGTGTTCCTCTAAGAACGCTCAGGTGTTCCTCTAAGAACGCTCAGGTGTTCCTCTAGAAGAACGCTCAGGTGTTCCTCTAGAAGAACGCTCAGGTGTTCCTCTAGAAGAACGCTCAGGTGTTCCTCTAGAAGAACGCTCAGGTGTTCCTCTAGAAGAACGCTCAGGTGTTCCTCTAGAAGAACGCTCAGGTGTTCCTCTAGAAGAACGCTCAGGTATTCCTCTAGAAGAACGCTCAGGTGTTCCTCTAGAAGAACGCTCAGGTGTTCCTCTAGAAGAACGCTCAGGTGTTCCTCTGTGGAGAGATTCAGAGGAGGATGGGAAAATAAATTCAAGTAACACATTAAAAAAGACCTGTCAGGATGAAATGAGGCTTTAAACAGGCAGATGAGTGTGTGTGTGTGTGTGTGTGTGTGATGAACCGTAATGCAGCTTACAGTTGATCTTGTTAAGTCTGATTGTTCACTTTGTGCTGGTTTGGTTAAAGCCAGACTGCCTGAGCTCATCAGAGCCTTCAGAGGAGTGTGTGAGTCACTCTGTGGTGCTGTGGGGAAGCTGTCTGGATGGAGAGGGACACACACACACACACACACACACACACACACACAGCAGCAACACCTTTTCTTGGTGTTTACAGAGTAAGAATATAAACAGGATTCCCCTTTGATGAAGAACATTCCAGTTTGTGAAACCAGGAGATTGGTTTCTCCGTCTAACATGAGTGTGAGATTGTGTGAGATTGTGTGGATTGTGTGGATTGTGCGTCCTGGCTGTGATGTTCCCGCTCCCTGGAGTCACTACATGTTCCACTGAGTGTGTATTGACTCTGTATGAAGTTTCCCTCTGTGACATGCAGCAGCTTGTTGAAGCTCTGCCACAGTTTGTATTTATAATCAAGTGTTAAAGAAGCAGAGGAACGTCTGAGCACAAAGACCTGCAGGCTGGGGTTGTGTTGTTTGATGTTCTGGGTGTGACCGGCTGAGCAAAGTCACAGTGTTCACAGAAACAACTCTGACCCTGCTGAGACACACAGGGGGGAATGTGGGAATGAATGAAGTTCAGTCAGAGCACAAGATGTTCATGAGTGATTCTTGTCTCCCCTGCAGCTGCGATGCGTTGCAAGTGTAACGGGAACTCTAGATACTGCCTGCCGGACGGCGTGGGCCTGCGCTGTGTGGACTGCCAAGGAAACACGGAGGGCCGCCACTGTGAGCGCTGCAAGGACAGCTTCTACCAGCAGGGGGCAGGAGAGAGCTGCTGGCCGTGTGGCTGCAGCGCTGCAGGTAAGCCAGCGATGAGACTACACACTCGGTACACATACAGACATTTAGGGTTGTATTGACACCAAAGGGTGGCAGTGACCTTCTGTGACCTTCTGTGACCTTCTGTGACCTTCACCCCGTGTCCCTGCAGGGTCTGTCAGTGCCACATGTGACAGCAGGGGGCGCTGCAGCTGTAAAGACGGAGTCACAGGAAAAAAATGCAACCGCTGTCCGGACGGGCCGATCGGACCCAACGGCTGCACACAAAGGTAACGTCTCCATGGCAACAGATCAGAAGCTGGCCGGCTCAGACTGTTTGATGGTTGGACTCGGCAGATAGGAGGCTCAGGCTCAGTCCAGTCTCTCCTCTGAGTCCGAGTGATTCACTGTGCTCCGTTTGTCTTCCAGCCGTCAGACCAGAGAGGATTCTGGGAGTCTGCCCTGTTTCTGTCACGGGCACAGCAGCCGGTGTTCTGTTCCGGACGGCTTCACCGCCCACAGCATCGCCTCCACCTTCATCCACGGTAACCAGAGGCCTCTGAGGGCCTCAGCAGGAGGATGAGATGTTTAACATACACACATAAGAGATCCTGACCTGTGTGTGTGTGTGTGTGTGTGTGATCAAAGGTCCAGAGGGTTGGTGGGCAGCGACAGCACAAGGTGTCACACCTGATAATGTCCACTTCCGCTGGTCACCTAAACACCAGGACCTGGAGGTGATCTCCAAGAACAGCCAGCCAGTCTACCTGTACAGCCCTGGTGAGGATAGACCTCATCCCTCATCTTGCTCTTCCTCCTCTTCCTCCTCCTCCTCCTGATCATGTTTTTGTCTCTCTCTCCTCCAGCCGTGTATCTTGGTAACCAGTTGTTGAGTTACGGTCAGAACCTGTCCTTCGCCCTGCGTCTGGACCGCGGCGTGCCTCGCCCGTCCACCAGCGACGTCATCCTGGAAGGTTCTGGTCTGCAGGTGGCGACCTCGCTGCGTGACCTGAGCTCCGTCGTCCCCTGTGGACAGAAGATCACCTACAGCTTCAGGTCAGAGACGCCACGACAACAACGCTGTGAGATGTTGAGGAAACATCCATGAGTAAAGGGAGGAAACAGATTGAAGTGAAGAACAATCACATAATCAGTACCTCAGCCAAGGAGGAGTTGGTTCCTCAGCAGGCTTGAGTCTCTGCCGTGGTCTGATGCCGCTCCTCTGTTATCTCATCACATTCCTCTACCTGTCTGTCTGTCAGATTGGAGGAATGCTGCAGCTTTAATCAGAGCAAGTAGAGACAAAGCTTCATATGAACAAGCTTCACTCTCACCAACCTGGCAACCGGCTTTGTTTACCTGAGCTTTACCTGGTGACGACACAGCAGAGACACACAACACAGAGACACACAACACTGAGACACACAACACAGAGACACACAACACAGAGACACACAACACAGAGACACACAACACAGAGACACACAACACTGAGACACACAACACAGAGACACACAACACAGAGACACACAACACAGAGACACACAACACAGAGACACACAACACAGAGACACACAACACAGAGACACACAACACAGGAGCGCACATACAGGTTACATATGAGACAAGGAAGTATTCAAGCAGGAGGAAACAAACTAAGTGTCCCGTGTGTGTCTCACAGACTGGACGAGCGTCCCGTCAGCTTGTGGCGGCCTCGGCTCACGCCTCTCCAGTTCCAGTCGCTCCTCCACAACCTCACCGCCATCAAGATCCGAGCCACGTACGGAGAAAACGGTGAGCTTCTCCTCTACGTCCTCAGAGAGATGATGACATCACAGCCGGCTGAAGTCTCCTGACGCCTTGTGACCCTCGTGTCTCCGCAGGTCGTGGTTACCTTGACAGCGTGACGCTGGCGTCGGCCCGGCCCGGGGGCAGCGGCGCCCCTGCTGGCTGGGTGCGGCGCTGCAGCTGCCCCCCGGGGTACGAGGGGGAGCTCTGTGAGCGCTGCTCCTCCGGCTTCAGACGCACCGAGCCGGCCCGGGGAGCCTTCAGCGCCTGTGAGCCCTGCAGCTGCAGGGGGGGCAGCTGTGACCCTCAGACCGGAGACTGCTACTCTGCTGACGAGACCCCGTCTGGGGGCGCCTGTGCCCCCGGCTTCTACAACGACCCCTGGCAGTCTGCGGCCTGCGTCAAGTGTCCCTGTCCAGACGGCGTCTCCTGCTCCGTGCCTCTGGGGTTCCTGCATCCCAGGTGTGCCGCCTGTCCACCTGGAGCCACAGGTACGTCCGTCCCTCCGTCACGGTGAACTTGATTGACTGATCGGTCTAACGAATCAAACCGTGGTGATGTTTCCTCCTCATGTCCTCGTGTCCTTCTCTCTCTCCCTCTCTCCTCAGGGCCTGACTGTGATGTCTGTCAGGAGGGTTTCTTCGTCTCCCCCGCCGGGCCTGACGGCGTGCGTCACCCGTGCCAGCCCTGTCAGTGTAACGGACACATCAACCTCAGAGTGGCGGGGAGCTGCGACCGCAGCAGCGGCGAATGCCTGAAGTGTGTGAACAACACCAGGGGGCGCCAGTGTGAGGACTGCCTGCCCGGGTTCTTCCACGGACGAACCGTCGACGCCTGCAAATGTGAGAATGACGGCGTCACGTGACCCTGAAGCGGCCTCCTCCTCTCCTGGTCTTTGTTATTCATTTCTGTTTCCTGTCCTTTCTGTCGCCTCAGCGTGTGACTGTGATGTTCTGGGCTCCCGGTCCAGTCAGTGTGATGATCTGGGCCGCTGTAAGTGCCGCCCCGGCTTCGAGGGCCTGAGGTGCCAACGCTCCGACTGCCCCGCCTGTTTCAGCCCCATCAAGACCAAGGTACGTCTGTGTTTCACCTGCTGCCGCTGAGGGTGTAAATGGAGCTGTCACCATGGTAACGTTGTTAATAAGTGAAGCGTCCCTCTGCGGCCCAGATGGCGGCGTACGCTGGCAGGCTGCTGAAGCTGGAGACGCTCCTCTCAGGAGGAGTGAAGCCCCTCAGCACGGAGAAGATGGAGACGCTGCTGAAGGCCACAGAGGAGCTGGTGACCGACCTGCAGGACACCTCAGAGCAGCTCACAGGCAAGAGCCCCTCACTATGACGTGTAGAGGTCGCTGGTTAGAATCCCAGAGACCTGCGTTGAGTTTGAAAACATCAACAGTGAGCCGCCGTCAGACAGGAAGAGAAGATTCAAACTGACTCTATGTGTGACTTCTACACGTCCAACAGAGAAGGAGAGGAGTCTGCAGCAGCGCCTGGCAGCCGTCAGCCAGGAGCAGCTGGCCGAGGGCCAAGACCTCCAGACCGTCGCCGAGGCCGTAGACGACATCAAGCGACGACAGGAAGCGTACAAGGCCAAGGCCAAGCAGGTCCAGACGCTGAGCGCAGAGATGAACCGCAGACTGAGAGAAGCCAAGGCCAAACTGACATCAGCTGTGAGGCTTCACACGGAGCAGCATGATGATGATGATGGTGGTGATGATGGTGAAGGCAGCTCTGATGAAGGCTTCTCTCTGTTTTTGTTCCTGGTAGGAGTTTCCTGTGGGCGATGAAGCTCCGGGCTCAAACCTTCTGTCCACGCTGGTCCAGACGGCTACAGGCCTGGCAGACAAGTAAGACCGCTCATCCTGCCTCCTCCAACCCTAACCCCTAACCCCTAAAGCCTCTCACTTCCCGCCTGTCTCTTAGCAGCATAGCTCTTCATCACCTTCATGTCCATCAGAGAGTTTCATGTGTTTCTGTGCTCTTTGCGTCCAGACACCAGAGCAACTCGGCCTTGGTGGAGGACAGGGCCACTGCAGCCCTGGGCGACTCAGAGAAGAGCCTGGCTCTGGTCCGGACCCTCATGAACAAAGAGAACAAGGTCAAGGAGCTGATTGGAGGCCTGAAAGCCATGTGAGTGATCAATAACAGGCCCGGCTGTGAAGATCTCCCTGTCCTGATGAGCTGATGAAGAGTGTGTGTGTCTGTGTGTGTGTGTGTGTGTGTGTGTGTCCAGGTATGACGACACTTCATCCCGGGTCAAGTCTCTGGAGAGCCGAGGCGCCCGGCTGAGCGGAGAGGCCAAAGGTGAGAGCAAGATGGCCGACGGCATGCTGAAAGAGATCGCACGGCTGGAGAGAGAACTTCCTGCTCCTGTGAAGGTGAAGAGCTGAGCCAGGACACACACACTCATCAGGGTGTGTGTCCTGGGTGTGTGTGTTGGTGTACGTGGTGTGTGTGTGTGTGTGTGTGTGTTAATGGTGTGTGTGTTGTCCGCAGGGGCAGATGAATGCTGTGGTTGCCATGTTGGACGGGATGAAGGCGTCTGTGGACGGAAACATGACTCAGCTCCAGAGCCTCCAGGCCGGCGTGCAGCAGGACAAAGTGCTGGTTAAAGATCTGCTGACTCAGGGAAACGCCGCTCAGCAGGTGACAAAGGATTCTGGGAAACCTGTCTCACACCTCACACCTGTCTCACACAGAGCAGCAGGAGATCAGTTTACTACAGATTCATCTTTGAATAAATTAATTAAACGTCCTCCCGTCTCTGCAGGTAGCAGATCAGCTGCTGGCCAGGGTCGACGCCGCCAAGGCCTTGACGGACGACGCTCTGCGCCACATCAACAGCAAGACAGGAGAGCTGGACGACGCCCTCAAGACTCTGACAGGTAGATGGACAGACAGACAGCTAGACAGACAGATAGTGAGACAGACAGACAGGCAGGCAGGCAGGCAGACAGGTAATAAACCGTCTCGTCCTCTGCAGGCTTTGACGCGCAGTTGGACGACTCCAAGACCCTCGCCGACGCCGCCATCAGGCGGCTTCCTGCCATCAACGCCACCGTCCAGCGGGCGGTCAGGGACAACGCAGAGACGCTGTCCGTCCTGGGCGACGTGACCCGAGACTACGACGACACGCTGGGAACCATCAACCTGCTGGGGAACCTGGTCACCGGCCTGGAGGTAAAACCTGATCCACCTCACGCCGGCCCATCAGCTCCACCCTGATTGGTCCAATGCTTCATTCGACATGTGTGTGAGTGTGTGTGTGACTCCAGCCGTGTTCTGTTCTGACCCTCCAGGGGACGCGCAGGTCTCTGCCCCCGTACGGCGCCCTGCTGAAGGACGCCACCAGGCTGAATGGAGACGTGAAGCGGCTGAGGACGAGCGCCGCTCAGACCACCGCTGAGCTGACGGCCGGGCTGGACGAGGCCAAGAGGCTGGACGCTGAGGCTGACAAGGTAACTGAGCAAATGATCAACCACAAGCACCGTGTGTGTGTCTGAAGCCCTGCAGAGCTCAGAGGAAGGACCTCACACACTCAGGATGTGTGTGAAGACTCTAGACCTTATCTCCATGTTTCCTGTTTCCTTTTCCAGGCTGCAGTGGGAGCAGCTGCTGCCTTCAGGAACGCCCGACTCACCAGAGACGCTGTGGGGAAAACACTGGGAGACATCGGCAAAATGATGGGAAACATCGGTGAGAAAGAGAGAGAGAGAGAGAGAGAGAGAGAGAGAGAGAGAGAGAGAGAGAGAGAGAGAGAGAGAGAGAGAGAGACAGAGAAAGAGAGAGAGCGAGAGAGAGACAGAGAGAGCGAGAGAGAGACAGAGAGACAGAGAAAGAGAGAGAGAGAGAGAGAGAGAGAGAGCGAGAGAGAGAGAGCGAGAGAGAGAGACAGAGAAAGAGAGAGAGCGAGAGAGAGACAGAGAGAGCGAGAGAGAGAGAGAGACAGAGAGACAGAGAAAGAGAGAGAGAGAGACAGAGAGAGAGCGAGAGAAAGAGAGAGAGAGAGCGAGAGAAAGAGAGAGAGAGAGAGAGACAGAGAAAGAGAGCGAGGTGCCCTAGTGGCTGGGTTGAGACATGGCAGCTCTGGATTGACAGTGACAGATGTTAGTGCAGTGTGTGTGTGTGTGTGTGTGTGTTACAGACTGGCTCTTAACCTCTCTCTCCCCCCCCCTCAGGTCAGACTGAGAGTGTGGACGAGCAGCAGCTGAGCGCTCTGGAGAAGTCCTTGGCTGCCGGTCACACTCAGGTTCACCAGTGGCTGCAGCCTCAGCTGAGGGACATGGAGGAGCAGGAGGACGCTCACAGACGCCTGCTGGACAACATCAACATGGACATCAACTCCATCCTGATGGACATCAGCAACCTAGAGGCCATCAAGACCGCTGTGCCCAATGGCTGCCACAACCTCCCGCCAGTGGAGGAGGCCTGAGGCCCTGACCCCCACCCTGACCTCCACCCAGACCCACCCTCACCTCCACCCTCACCTCCACCCTCACCTCCACCCAGACCCACCCTCACCTCCACCCAGACCCACCCTCACCTCCACCCAGACCCACCCTCACCTCCACCCTGACCTCCACCCAGACCCACCCTCACCTCCACCCAGACCCACCCTCACCTCCACCCAGACCCACCCTCACCTCCACCCAGACCCACCCTCACCTCCACCCTCACCTCCACCCAGACCCACCCTCACCTCCACCCTCACCTCCACCCAGACCCACCCTCACCTCCACCCAAACCCACCCAGACCCACCCAGCTCCTCCATCTCAGACCTCCACCCAGACCCATCCAGCTTCCTGTGGCGTTCATCACAGATCCAGACGTCCAAACCAACACCTGCAGACCAGAACGCTCCAGAACGCTGCCACAGGAGCAGAACATCACTTAGCTTCTAGAGTCTAAACAGATGATGTCATAATATATTCAGTCTTCTTCACCTTGCCTTATTTAACCCATTAACTCCCAGAGGCGTCCGATGAGAAGAGCTGATCCTGGTTTGTTGTGACATCAGGCTCAGCTGTGTGTGTGTGTGTGCAGCTTTATACTCTGAACTCTGATCCATCATTGATTCCCAATAGTTGATCCTGATTTAAATGGATCCTGACTGTGTGTGTGTGTGTGTGTGTGTGTGTGTCTCATAATATTTATATCTGTACATACATGTTGGATCAGTGATGTGTGTGTTGTGTTTACTCAGCTTCACAAACATTATGGTTGTTATTTCTTTTGTTTCTTATTCATTTAATTGCCGGTAAAGTATTTAAATTTTGTTATGATGAGCAGAAATATTTATGAGAAAAAGCTTTGAAATAAAACCTGAAGCACTTTTTATGATTCAACCTCTCTTACTGTGTGTGTGTGTGTGTGTGTGTGTGTGCGCACGCATAAAAATATAGTTATGTTATTTGGACACGGTGAACAGAAGAAGAAGAGCGGAGCCACTTCCTGTTTTCTTGTTAAGTGTTTATTATGCTTAAAAAAGAAAAAAGAAAAGACAGAGGAGGAGGAGGTGATCAAAGAAAACGAAAAAATATATATATATATATATTCATATTCAAATATCTTTAGACTTTTCTATTCATATGATTAACAATGCAAAGAAAATAATTCCCATAGTAGTAGTGCTTAATTAAAGTTCAATATAGACTTTTATTATAACAAAATAGGCAGTTTACCTTTAAGGGTTAAATATCTCAAAATCTCATAGTTCAGTAATCGTCTCCGTGTGTGTGTGTGGCAGTTCCTCTCTCGCACGCCAAGGAAACACAAATGTGATCGTCACGCAGACTTCAGCTCAGCTCTGTGAGACGCCGATGCTGCTCCACCGCGTCCACATCTGTCTGCAGGGCCGACACTCGGCTGCTAGAGGGCGCCCACGCCACGGCGACGCCACGGCGACGCCACGGCGACGAGCTCCGTCCGGCCCCAATACAAACTATTCAGTTCCGCCGAGCCGACGGCATTCTGACACGAGTTGGATTCATTCGTGTTCCCCCGTGACCTTTGACCTTGAGGCGGATGCATTTTGAAAGGTTGTGGAGGTAAACAGCAGAGACTCGTTCACCTGCTGAGCGAGGTCAAAGGTCAACAAAAAACCTTTGACCCACTTTGGACGTTATTTTCAACTTTGCAGGATGAAGAAAATGTCAACGCGGCGATTTGAAAAGGAAAACTTGACGGTCATTATTGCGCAATCTGGCCCGGTTTGCCGTATCGGTCCTGACGGGCCGACCTGCTGGACGCCGCTTCAGACCCAACAAAGCTGAGGGGACCATGTGACGTCAAACATCGACATCATCAGACGGAATGAATCAATTATAATTATTAGATTGATTGACAGGTGAATGGAAAAAAAAAAACGAGTCGGACGAACGGAGATCAAGTTTGAAAGCTAAAGCAGAAGAAATGTGGGGCGTAAAGTGGGCGTGGCCTCACGGAGCGGGCGCCCTCTAGTGGCCGGGCTGAAACCCTGCAGCGCGTCCTGAGAAACATCCACAGCTTCTGCACCGGCGAGGAGGAGGAGGAGGAGCAGAGGTGACAGGTGGAGGAGGTGAATGGAAGGAATAAAGAGCAGAACAGAGGAGGAGGAGGAGGAGGAAGACCCCTCTGTGATATTAGCTGCTGATGGAGGAGACAGGAACCATAAAGTAACCACATGCTGTTAAAGCTCCGGCGTGCAAAGTTCTGCTTTTTGTGTCTCCGCCTTCTTTCTGGACCAACAGACTGAAACTCCGCCCACTCTTCAATTCAAATTAGGAGAAGAAGAAAAATAAACCTCAAACAAAAAGAGAGAGAGAGAGCGTCCCGTACTCTCCAGTCTTCTGTACCGCGTTGCTTCCTGCCGTGTGTTTGGCTCCGCCCCTCACGGCGCCAAATCACAAAATGGTTCTGATGCAGGAACAAAAAGAGGAAGAAACAAAATCAAGCAAGCTGATAAAAACCTTCAGTCGGCGCCGTCGTTGGGGACGAGGGAGCGGGCGAGCGAGCGAGCGAGCCGACGCTCCTCTGGCTGGGATAGAGGAGCAGCAGAGCGTCTGAGTCTCATAACTTCTCCTTGGACTGAACCCAGATGAACGGACCCGACTGCTCCTCGATGATCTGCTTCACCTGCTCGTAGATCTCCTCCAGCGTGTCGCCCTGCACGATGGCTGCACACACACAGACACACACACACACACACACACACACACACACACACACAGACACATACAGTTAGCTGGCAGCTTCATTGCGTTTGTTTACCTTCAGCGTCTCTGATGAATGACGCTGCGCGTGTGTGTGTGTGTGTGTATGTGTGTGTGTGTGTGCACGTGTGTGTGTCTGCTCTGACCTGTGAAGTGCTCGGTGAACTCCTGCTCTAGCTTGGTCGCTCTGTCGAAGGTTTTCCTGCCTTGCTCCTCTGTCAGCCTCTTGTTCATCTCCCTGTGTGGGAAACAAGAGGAAGATCAGAGGCAGGAGGAGGAAACACAGACGGCTCCCTGCTTCCTGTGAGGGACGGAGCAGAGACCTGGAGACCTGAGTCCGGGCCCACTCAGACCCAGACCCAGAGGACCCGACGGTGCTCAGTGTGTGTGTGTGTGTGTGTGTGTGTGTGTAGATGCACTCACAGGATGTTCTCCACAGATTTGGGCTTGATGAAGATGGCGATGGGGTGAAGCGTCGCCAGCTGGAGTCTCTTGATGGCGTTGCCCGACACGTCCAGGATACAGTGTTTACCCTGGAAACCACAAGACTGTAAGTCATTCAGCCAGCAGGGGGCGCCCCTCCTTCTGTTCTGCCCCCTCTATGTTGTGATGCGTTCAATAAACCGTCCACTCAGATCAGACGACGTCATCGGGTCCTGCCCTCTATGTGATGATGTCATACGTACCTTCTCCGCCACCTCCCGGACCGACTGCACGCTGGTCCCGTACAGGTGGTTGTTGTATTGCCCCGCCTCGATGAACTTGTGGTCCTGGATGTCTTTCTCCATCTGATCCCTGGACACCATGAAGTGATAATCTCTACCATCCACCTCATAGTCCCGCTTAGGACGGGTGGTGTCTGTGAGACAGGACAGAGGAGGGTGAGACAGAGGCAGGGAGGGAGGCAGACATACAGAGAGACGGGCGGGCAGACAGACAGCTGGACTCACGTGGGACGCAGGATCCAAACTTGTCGGGGAACTCGGAGATGAGGTCGTCGTTGACCCGATCCTTCATGGGGCCGAGGATGATGACGGGCCGGGTGTAGTTCACTGGAGAGGAAGAGGGGAAACACGCGTGAGCCTCAGGGAGTCAGAGGAGGGAGGAAGTGAGCGGAGGGCGAGGAGGCGCTACCTTCCTGCTGGAGGACGGGCTCATAGGACAGGACGTACTCCTCCTGACCGCCTGGAGACACACAGACACAGAGGGAGAGTGAGAGGAGCCTGGACCTGGACCTGGACCTGGACCTGGACCTGGACCCACCAGAGTCTGTGTGTGTGTGTGTGTGTGTGTGTGTGTGTGAGGGTAGTTGGACTTACGGTAGCTGCTTTCACTGTCGCTGGCGTTCGAGGTGACGTGTTCTGTGGATCACAACAAACAGACGGACACACAGATCAGCAGCCGGACACACACACACACACACACACACTGATCTTTGAATCACCTGTAACGCTGCATCACACAGGAAGGAGACAAACTTACCACATCTGTGAGCTGCGACCATGAGAGTCTATGGTGGATCAGTCTGTGTGTGTATAGATCAGTCTGTGTGTGTATAGATCAGTCTGTGTGTGTATAGATCAGTCTGTGTGTGTGTATAGATCAGTCTGTGTGTGTATAGATCAGTCTGTGTGTGTGTATAGATCAGTCTGTGTGTGTATAGATCAGTCTGTGTGTGTGTATAGATCAGTCTGTGTGTGTATAGATCAGTCTGTGTGTGTGTGTGTATAGATCAGTCTGTGTGTATAGATCAGTCTGTGTGTGTATAGATCAGTCTGTGTGTGTATAGATCAGTCTGTGTGTGTATAGATCAGTCTGTGTGTGTATAGATCAGTCTGTGTGTGTATAGATCAGTCACGCTGCTAAATTCTGATTTATGGCCACAATTCTCTTAACATTGCAACGATGTTCCCAAACACATTCTGTCAAAGATGTTCCCCATTCAGAGGGTTTGATTCTGTGGAGCATCAGAGTGGAACAGGAGACCTGAGGGTGTGTGTGTGTGTGTGTGTGTGTGTGTGTGTGTGTGTGTGTGTGTGTGTGTGTGTGTGTGTGTGTGTGTGTGTGTGTGTGTGTGTGTGTGTGCGTGTGTGCGCGTGTGTGTGTGTGCGTGTTAACAAATCAGCTGCGTCACATCTTCAAACTCCAGGTCAGACGCTCCACTGAGGCTCCTCAATCAATCAACCAGCAGAGGATCAACGACCTTTGACCCCATTCACAACGACCCAACACAGTTTCGGCTGTTACTCATTTATATAAAGGTCACAGCTGTTTCCTGGTACAGAGGATCCTTCAGAGTGCTAAGGGCCTGCTCATGACCTCTGGGTGACCTCTGGGTGACCCCTCCTCTCACATAGACACTGGTGCAGGTTGCTGGGAGACACTTACTGTTTCCTTTGGACAGCATGTCATCGCTGTTGTCCTGTGGTGAGTCGAGCCGACGACAAGGAGGAAGAAGGAGAGAACAACCACAAGAAAACACAGAGTTACTGAGTGACAGCGACCAGAGAGAGAGCAGACGGGGCGGCGAGCACGGGGGGCGCACACGCAGGGCGCCGCCACATGGCAGAGTGTGTGTGAACTGATGCTCTGGGCTCAGGCACACAGAGCGGGGAGGTTTGAGACCAAGGGTGGAAGAACGGCAGCTTTAAGGGGAAACATCCACTTTCAGGTTGAGTTTGATTTGACCTGAGATGCTGCACCGGGTCACCGGGTCACTTCCTGCTACACCGGGTCACTAAGAAAAGTACTGAGGAGGATCAGCATGTGTAGATTCCTCTGTACTTGCTGTATTGTGATTGTTAAGGTCATGATTTGAGGTATAGTGTGGTCACTAAGAGCCGTCTCTCTCTCTCTCCACCCCTGATCACAAACACACCTCACTACCAAATTTAGGTTAGGGTTTTTTTTGTTTTTGTGTCAATTTCAGGCCCGACTCTGTTTCCATGACGACTGCTGTGTTTGCAGGGCGTCGCTGCCACAGCCTGACCTCTCTCCTGTCGTCATCTTTAGACAGCCGGCCCCTCGCCTTCCCCTCGCGCTGATACTTACGCTCAACATCGCTGGTCTCCTGCTCGCTCGCCTCTTTGCTCTTGTAGAACGGAAACTTTCGGGAAAAGAGGTTCTTTTTACGCTTGTCATTGAGAGACTGCTGAGGAGGAAGAGGAGGAGGAGGAGGAGGAGGAGGAGGGAGGAGAGGGCCATGGAATAGAAAGGAGGAGGAGGAGGAGGAAGGGGAGATGAGGGAGTCGGATGTTGGTCGGGGCAGAATGAGGAGCTTTTCATCTGAGCGGGTCGCTAACGGACAAAGCCTGACTGAAGCTAAGAGTCAGGACACGGAACAGCTGAGACACACGCAAAAAACATGGAACCACGCGTGTGTTCTACTTACTAACATGCATGTGTGAGTTCCTGAACCCTTTCAGATGGACTCGGGTGTATAAACTGATCCACCTGATCAGGACCGGGTTATTGATCAGCTCCCAGCATTTAAAGGGTCTTAGTCCTTAACTTCATACCCAGGGGGACGATGACCAATCAGGTGTGACCAGCAAGTCAAGCAGCTTACTGTCAATCATCATTTTTGCCTGGCATTGCGTCCTAAAGTGTGTGTCCATAGAGGCAGAGAGAGAATCTGCAGTCAGACTATTATAAGAAGCTTTATTTAGCTCTTAATGAGTCACTTTGTTTATTCTCTGGTGCTGATCTAAGCACACACACACACACACACACACACTCAGAGAGCCAATCTGACAAGTTAGTCTATTTTAAGCAAAGTCGACTGAAGAAGGCAGGAAGCACAGCGTGCGTGCGTGCGTGTGTGTGTGTGTGTGTGTTTGGTGTTAATCCTTCCTAAAGTCTAAATGGAGATGAAGCGTCTCAACATGTTACTGCAGAAAGCCAGAACACAAGCTGGGGGTCACATTAGGTCACATGCTGCACGCCGTTACAGAGCTGGAGAGATGGGAGGAGAGGGGGGTGGGGGGGTGAGTCTGTGAGGAGGAAGAGGAAGAGGAGGAGCAGAAAGTCACACATCAATGGCAAGCGTTTGTCTCTCGGTGGGAGGAGCCGGGCGGTCCGCTCATGCATGTGTGCGTCCCTGCGGCCCGGCCCGGTTGGGTTTGTGTTAGGGGGGCCGCTCGGGGCCTTTGGGACGACGCGTCCAGCCACACACACCTTTAGTTTGAAAAGGTTTGGCTGTTGGAGAAGCACTGGGAGCTTCACTACGCACGCAGACGCTCAGAGTGTAAACAGGAAACAGACTCGGGGCAGCGGCGGCGGTCCAAAGATGAACCACACATGCAGTTTAAACACGAGGGAACCCAGATTAGTGTGTTTACGTCCAGACAGTCCAGCTGTTAGCTCAACTATACAGGAGTTCTGGACCAGGAGGAGTTAATTCTGCACATGCAAAATACATTAGTAGATCTTCAGTCACTTACAACTAAAAGCATCAAACTCAGACACACGAAGGTTCCAAGGGACCAGCTGGTGTCGCGTCTGGAGCCAATCAATAACTAATCACATTCAAACTCTGACACAGATTAGAATGTCAGGTCAAGAGGCCCCGATCAGGGTCGGGCCGCTGCTCTGGTTTCTATGGCGATCCTGATCTTGACTAATGATGCTACTCTGCCTGGAGCCACAGCTTGAACCACACACTCACCCCTCTGTCCCGAGACTTGGCATTGAACTTCACCGTCTTTAATCTGGCTCGCTCCTTCTTCTCAACGCTGTGGGCAGAGGTCAACACAAGGTCAAAGGTCAGCAGAGCGACAAGGAGTGAAAAAAAGTCAATAATACCACAAATAATATAATAACAGACAGGCAGAGTGTGTGTGTGTGTGTGTGTGTGTGTGTGTGTGTACCGTCTCTTGCTGGGGATGACTCCCACCTCCTCCACGTCCCCCTGAGCCGTCAGCTGTCTGGCCTGCCACCACTCGTCATCAGAGGCGTTCACCACGTGCAGGATGTCCCCAAATTTAAAGTTCAGTCCCTGACTGGGCAGACCCGAGTCCCGGGTCTTATCGTAGTCAAACAGAGCTCTGCAGAACACAGGGGTGTGTGTGTGTGTGTGTGTGTGTGTGTGTGTGGAGAGGGAGTTACTTTCTTTATTTTCACTTTGCAGACATGTTTTATGGTCAAAAGGCTCAGAGCAGATTTGTAGTATTAATCTATGAAATGACAACAGAAATGATGACGTCATTCATGTAAACGAGCAGCGGTCCTGTGCCTGACTGAGCTCTTAGACTGACCTGACGTAGAGCGACCTCTTCTGGCTGGTCCTCAGGGATCCAGAGCCTGAGCTGATGCTGCTGTTCATCATCTGCTCCCTCAGGTCGTGGATCTTGGCCTCAAAGCGACTGTACTCTGAACAGGAAGAGGAAGATCAGACAGCTGAGACGTATCCATCACAGGAAGATGCTCTAAACTTCGGCGAGCTGCTGCGATGTTCAGATTAACGACGTCTCAAACAAGCCACGCCCCCTCAGTGACGAAGGGCTGGGAGAGCGTTTAGGTAGTCATAGTAACAGTGGTGTAACATCCAGGATGAAAACCAGATCAGATATGTTTCTGCACTCTAACAGTCATTTATGGGAATCAGACAGGAAACAGGAAGTAGATCTGTTTAGTGTTTGTGCTGAAATCTAATCTAATCTTGTGAATGTGTAGAAGGCTCTGATCTCTCTGCTCTCACCCTCCGGCCTGTAGTGGGCGACGATGGTGACGGTCTGACCGGCGTTCTTCAGGGCAGCAGCGGCCTGTTCGTGTGTGGCGTTACGCAGGTCCACGCCGTTCACCTGGAGACAACGACAAGCACAGGGTCACTTCCTGCTACTAATATAGTGTGTGTGTGTGTGAGTGTGAGCGTGTGTGTGTGCGCGTGTGTGTGTGTGTGTGTGTGTGTGTGTGAGTGTGTGTGCGTGTGTGCGTGTGCGTGTGTGTGTGCTTGTGTGTGTGCGTGTGTGTGTGCTTGTGTGTGTGCGTGTGTGTGTGCTTGTGTGTGTGCGTGTGTGTGCGTGTGTGCGTGCTTGTGTGTGTGCGTGTGTGTGTGCTTGTGTGTGTGCGTGTGAGCGTGTGTGTGTGCGTGTGTGTGTGCTTGTGTGTGTGCGTGTGTGTGAGTGTGTGTGCGTGTGTGAGTGTGTGTGCGTGTGTGTACGTACAGAGACCAGTCTGTCTCCTTTCCTCAGCTCTCCACAGAGGTCCGCTGGTCCTCCGGCGAGGATGAAGGAGATGAAGATCCCCTCGCCGTCTTCCCCGCCCACGATGTTGAAGCCCAGTCCTGTGGCCCCTCTGTGCAGGACCACCTTCCTGGGCTCCCTGTTGGACCACACAGGAAGCAGGAAGTCAGATAAGTCAAGGTCGTCTTCATGACTTCATGTGCGTCAGGTTAACGAGGCTGAGTGAAGCCGTACGAGGCCGGACTCACCGGGTGACATCGTCGTCTTCCAGCATGCTCTTGGGGGTTGGAGAGTAGCGTCCCGAGGGTGGCGGGGGGAGGGGCTGTGCCAGGAAGTTGGGGGGGGGGCTGATATGGTTCTCCAGGTGCTGAGAGTACGCTGGGACAGGGAGCAGAGAAGAAGAAAGAACAGTTATCATCAAAACAAAGAGGTGTCAACACTCAACTGACGTCTGTGGACACTGCAGCTGCATCACCATGGCAACAGGAGACAGTCATATAGCACATGTAGTAGTAAGTGAACGTATATTTACACACTCTGGCTTTGATTTAGACTCTGTTGATAGATTCTCCTCCCAGAATCAAATCCTTTAACTTGCAGACAGATTGATGTGAGTGAGGCTCAGGATTCCACCATGATGTCGCTCCTGTATCAACATATTACCGAGTGTGTGTTCTGTTCCGCCTTTAAGCAGGCGCTCCCCTGGCTGCCGGTGTGATGACGGCGCTCAGACATGGCCGCCGTGTCCCTGCGTCCCTCTGCATTGAGCCGCTGATGCAGTGCGGCTCTACGCTCACTGATTGGATTTGCTGCTCGTCCTTCACGCCTCTGGACTAAAGGAGAGCGAGCCGTGATAGTGTGTGATTTCAGGCTCAAGTGCGTCTTTAAAGAGGAGGGGCTGGTGAGAGAGGAACCACGGCTCCATGCAGGAGGAAGAGCAGCAGGCTGAGATAACACAAGACTCTCACACGCAGAGACCGGCTCTCTATACGTGTGAGGTCGTGTTCTAACGTGCATTCCAGACAATAACAAACAAATGAAATGCTACTCTTCCATTAGATCGTGTGTGTGTGTGTGTGTGTGTGTGCGCTCCTCTCCTCAGGTCCAGCTCTGTGATGTTCCATACAGACGGAGGCGTTTGGTGACTCTGACCTGTGTTCTGTTTGGTTCTGGCTGACAGCTGAAGATTGAGCTCTTTGCTCTGTGAGGTTGATTGATAGAGTCAGAGTCATGATGGAAGCATGTGATGTCTCTGAGCGGGCAGAGAGCTGTGAGCTTCATCCTCCTCCAGCTGAGCTCCTCCTCACCTCCGTCCCTCCCCTTGACTTTGAAACGTGTCCTTCTGAGGGACGCCCAGGGAACCTTAGTCCTCCTGCTGCAGTCCCTGATGGATTGGCTCATAACTCAGGGTCAAAGACGGACGAGTCAACAGGGCTGAGCTTGACCCCGGGCTCTCTAATCTGATTAGTGTGTGTGTGTGATGTTATAAGGGAGGTTTGGAGGTCACCAGTAAGCTCCGTCTCCTGGGGGCGGTGCCCTTGGTGAGGCGCCGGAGGGAGAAACGGCCTGATGAAGACCTTCACAGCCTCCTCTCATTTTGTCAGCATGTTAGGATTTAAAGTCACACTGCCATGACTTCAGACAGGAAGTTGAACTAAAAGATCAAACCAGGGACGATGGACAAACAATAGGACCTGAGATGTTCAAAGCTGAAGCCCTCTGTTGCCTGTTTGGTGTGAGGCTGGCCTGTGTGGAGGATGTGAGTGTGTGAGTGAGCGTGTGAGTGAGTGTGTGAGCTGTCAGTCATCACTCACAGTTGGTGAGGTCGGGCGGGGCGAAGCTGTCGTTCATGAAGACGCTGTTGGGCTTGGCCACCTTCAGGTAGACCACGTCGGGCGTGTTCTTCAAGGCGGTGACGGCGTGCTCGTGGGTCACCTCCTCCAGGCAAGCACTGTTCACCTGACCGGGAGGAAGAGGAGGAAGAGCACAAACATTTAGCAACACGCAGCAAAGCTCCAGGCAGAACAGAAGACCAGAGCCGATCCTTACAGCCAGCAGTTTGTCTCCGATCTGCAGCCTCCCGTCTTTATGTGCAGCTCCCCCCTCGATGATCTTGGTGACGTAGATGCTGTTGTCTCCAGGGATGTGCTGGTTCCCGACTCCCCCGGCTATACTGAAGCCGAGACCTGGAGAGGACAGAGGACATGAGGAGTGAACCCTGAGCTCTGGTCCCCTCAGAGACCTCATGTGTCCCTGGTAAACAGACACAGACGCACAGGAGCATATTTAAAGATGTCTCCTTGGAAACATGAGGCTTTAGCGCTGAGCCTGATTTCTTGTCTGAATAATCATGAAGCCTTGAGGCAGCTCCTCTCTTTACCCCAGCCTCTAACCCTAACCCTGACCCTGCTGACCTTTGGGTCCCTTCACCAGTTTGATCTCCATCACTTTCTCAGACACGGCTTTCCTCCTCCGGACGTAGAGCCGGACCAGCGAGCCGGCCTCCTTCAGCGCCTCCACGGCTCGGCTGTGCGTCACGTCGCGAACGTCCGCCTCGTTCACTCGCAGGATCACGTCGTTGACCCTGAAACACAGAGCGCCGCCCCCCCGTCAGACGTCGTAGCAACAAGAACATCACCTTTTAATAAGCTAAATGTTAGAGACGTGTTGGCGTGACAACATGGAGCTAAACCAGACTAGCAGGCCGTAGAGAGGCGACCCTGCAGGTCTGAAGCCTTCCCTGGCCTCTCTGGAGTAAGAGGACACCGTTTCCTCCTCCTCCTCCTCCTTCTCCTTCATGTCCTGGTGTGTGTGTGTGTGTGTGTGTGCTGTGTAACAGATCTGACCCCTCACACAGACACAGAGCTGCCAGTTAAACAGGTAAACAGGGTTCACCCCAGGAGGAACCTGAACCCCAGGCAGTTTGCCCGGAGCTCTTCGGCCCGACAGCTCGTCTTCATCACATCGCCCGGCTGCCGAGTGTCAGACTCTCGCTCCTGTATTATTCATGGAGCTGTGAAAGGAAGCGCGGCTGCTGGGGGGCTTCAGGGCGGAGCCTCAGCTGACAGCAGGATGGACAGTGTTGGACTTCACATTATAGTAGAAGAAGAACTACAGAACTCTGTTAGTGCGGGGAAATCGTGTTGTTGAGGCATAAGGGGACTTCCAGGTTCAGTTCCTTAACATAGAGACCAAGACGAACTAAACTAAACTAAAGGAAACTTTCTGTGCTGACTGACTTGAGGTTGAGGTTGATTTAAAGCTTGTGTCTTGTTGTTTTTCTTTAAAGAAAGTGTATTATAAGTGATGCTGACTGCTAGAATGAGCTCAGAGTAAAAGGAAACATGAGGACAGAAACAGCAGCAGACCTGATGATTAACCCTCCTGATGCTGTGTGTGTGTGTGTGTGTGTGTGTGTGTGCGCCATCTGACCTGAGCCGTCCGTCCTGGGCAGCAGCTCCTCCAGGTATGACTTTGGTGATGAAGATGCTGGGGTCTTCACCGATGTGTGGGTTGTCTGTACCGCCTGCGATGCTGAACCCCAGACCGGAGTTTCCCTGGAGACAGAGACGACATCACGCACATTTAAATCACAACCAGTACGTTCAGGTGAGACAGGCCTCACAGAGAGACAGACAGGCCTCACAGAGAGACAGACAGGCCTCACAGAGAGACAGACAGGCCTCACAGAGAGACAGACAGGCCTCACAGAGAGACAGGCAGGCCTCACAGAGAGACAGACAGGCCTCACAGAGAGACAGACAGGCCTCACAGAGAGACAGACAGGCCTCACATAGAGACAGACAGGCCTCACATAGAGACAGACAGGCCTCACATAGAGACAGACAGGCCTCACAGAGAGACAGACAGGCCTCACAGAGAGACAGACAGGCCTCACAGAGAGACAGACAGGCCTCACATAGAGACAGACAGGCCTCACTTCTTCATGTGGCTCATAAACAACATGGCTACGGCTCAAAGGGGAATAGAAACCCGTCTCACCCTCTCCAGCGTGATCTCCTCGTACTCATAATCAGCCTCAGTTCCGTTCACCTGTGCAGAGACAAAAGGAGGGATGTTGATCAGCTCCCGGGCCCAGGGGTCACAGGATTGACCTCAGAACTAAAGTGTTAATATAGACATGTCCACTGTCAGAGCTCAGCAGGTGAGCAGGTGGACTCACATATGGGGGCGTGTCCAGGCTGTCTGTGTTGACCACCACCGGGGGAGGATTAGCCTGAGGAGACAGAGCACAGCACAGGTTAAGACACACACACACACACACACACACACAGAACATTTACTACATCTCAAGGTCTAAACCTCAGAGTCACAATCCCACAGAGCTCCAGCCTCTGAAAACAAACGCCTCCACAGATCAACCAGCTGAGACAACAGGACATCTAAGACTCTAACGCTCATCAGACCACAACCAGGGAGAGAGAGGGGAGAGAGAGAGAGAGGGGAGAGGGAGGGGAGAGAGAGAGGGGAGAGAGGGAGGGAGAGAGAGGGGAGGAGAGGGAGGGAGGTGGAGAGAGACGAGGGTAGCTGGTGGATTGAAGCAGAGATGAGACATTTCACACTGCAGAATAATCTGAAGCATAAAGGCTAATTATGCTCTCTCTCTCTCTCTCTCTCTCTCTCTCTCTCTCTCTCTCTCTCTCTCTCTCTCTCTCTCTCTCTCTCTCTCTCTCTCTCTCTCTCTCTCTCTCTCTCTCTCTCTCTCTCTCTCTCTCTCTCTCTCTCTCTCTCTCTCTCTCTCTCTCTCTCTCTCTCTCTCTCTCTCTCTCTCTCTCTCTCTCTCTCTCTCTCTCTCTCTCTCTCTCATGGATGAAACAGAGGCAAAATCAAAGTGACAGGTGAAGGAAAGTAAAACATAATAAACCTGAGACATCGGGGGGGTGTCGGTGGTCTCGGCCGGGATGGGCAAGAGTGGGATCACAGGGATTATGGGAGAGGAAGGTGCAGCAGCCTCTGCCTGCTAAACAACAGCATGGTAAGGGGTCAAAGGTCAGACAAACAAGGAGCAACAGAAATGAATGAGCAGGAGGGGAGGAAGGATGAACGGATGAGGAAGCTCAATGTGTGTGTGGAGCCTGAACCAACAGTTACACACATTCAACCTGAGAGCAGCTGGGCTGGAGCCAAAGGGACCAACGGAGAATTTAGTCTGAACTTTGATGAATCAACCATAAAGAAAGACACTAAATAAACACGCTGCAAGCTCTGTTCCCCAGGAGCAGGAGCAGGAGGAGGAGCAGGAGGAGGAGCAGGAGCAGGAGCAGGAGCAGGAGCAGGAGGAGGAGCAGGAGCAGGAGCAGGAGGAGGAGCAGGAACAGGAGGAGGAGCAGGAGCAGGACAGGAGCAGGAGCAGGAGGGGGAGCAGGAACAGGACAGGAGCAGGAGCAGGAGCAGAAACAGGAGCAGGAACAGAAACAGGAGCAGGAACAGGAGCAGGAGCAGGAACAGGACAGGAGCAGGAGCAGGAGCAGGAGCAGGAGCAGGACAGGAGCAGGAACAGGACAGGAGCAGGAGCAGGAGCAGGAGCAGAAACAGGAGCAGGACAGGAACAGGAACAGGAGCAGGAACAGGAACAGGAGCAGGAGCAGGAGCAGGACAGGAGCAGGAGCAGGAGCAGGAACAGGAGCAGGACAGGAGCAGGAGCAGGAGCAGGACAGGAGCAGGAGCAGGAGCAGGAGCAGGAGCAGGAACAGAAACAGGAGCAGGACAGGAGCAGGAGCAGGGAGCAGGAGCAGGAGCAGGAGCAGGAACAGGAGCAGGAGCAGGAGCAGGAGCAGGAGCAGGAGCAGGAACAGGACAGGAGCAGGAGCAGGAGCAGGAACAGGAGCAGGAGCAAGGACAGGAGCAGGAGCAGGAGCAGGAGCAGGAGCAGGAGCAGGAGCAGGAGCAGGAGCAGGAACAGGAGCAGGAGCAGGAGCAGGAGCAGGAGCAGGAGCAGGAACAGGAGCAGGAGCAAGGACAGGAGCAGGAGCAGGAGCAGGAGCAGGAGCAGGAGCAGGAGCAGGAGCAGGAACAGGAGCAGGAGCAGGAGCAGGAGCAGGAGCAGGAGCAGGAACAGGAGCAGGAGCAGGAGCAGGAGCAGCACATGGAAAAGCAGCAGCTGCTAAAATTAGCCTCACACATCGACTCCATCGATCCAGCAGCCCTACTTTCAGAGCGGCAGGCAGACAGCTGCTGACCACGCCTCCTGATGACTGCTACAGAACACAAAGTGACTGGAGCAGGCAGACGCAGCAGAGCAGGGACAGGAAGTGACCGTTAAAGACAGAGACGAGCCAGGCTCACCAGGTCTGACACGGGACAAACCACCTGGCTCAGCTGTTCTGTCATCACACAAACTTCACCTCAGCACGCTTCGCCCACACACGCATGTACAAGCTTGAGTGAGCGACATCCCATCAGTCTGATCATGAACGTGACGTCCTGTAGTAACGCCGAGCTCCACAGCTGATCACACACACACACACACACACACACACACACACACACACACCCAGCTGAAGTCTCACACTCAAACTCCCGGTCATCACACACGGCCCTTGAGTGAGAGAAGCGTCTCTGTAGCGCTGCCCTGATCATCAGGGCTGTAGCTAAGGCGTAGCAGGCTCATCTACCTTGTTAAGGCGAAGGGGACCCAGGGGATTCGGGTCGGTTGCTGACTTTGGCCGTGCTCTTGGCCGGGCTCTTCTTCACGCTGTCGCGCAGGTTGAGGAAGCGGCTGCGTGCTCGGCAGGACGCCGGCACGGTGCAGGCGGTGAAGGCGGCCGCAGACGCCGGGACCTTGGGCGGAGGCTGAGCCTGGTGTTGAGCCAAGAGCTGCTGCTGCTGCTGCTGCTGCTGGCGGTGCAGCTGGATGGCGTGCTGCCTCTGCAGGGGGTGAAGGTGGGCGAGGGACTCCTGGAGCTCCATGGAGACCTGCGAGCGGCCCGGGGGCTGGCCCGCACCTCTCTCTGACCCGTTCACGGGTTTGGAGCCGTAGTCCTGTCTGGAGTAATGTGTGGTCATTCCAGCCGATCAGATGATGAAGAGGAAGATGACTGACAGGCTGCTTGTTTCTTCTCAGTTCAGATTCTTGGCTCTCTGCAGCGTCTTGGATCAGATCAGATAATCCTGTTGCTTTGACATGAAAAACCCTCTGCCAACGTACAACAACACTCCCCTCTGACTGTGACACACACTCTCACACCCTCTCTCTCTCTCTCTCTCTCTCTCTCTCTCTCTCTATGTGTCCCCCTCCCTCTCATCTTCTGTCGTTCTCTTGCCAATTAATGGGCTCCAGTGAGCAGGGGCACATGTCAGCACGGGGGGAGGGGGGGGGGGGGGGGGGGGTGCAGCCTCCACTCCACAGCATTAATAATCGATGTCAGTCCTGAAATCAGACATGTCGGCGTGCCTGTCCCCCCCCCCCCCCCCCCCAGCAGCCTGAGGACTCCTGGTGAGCAGCAGCAGCAGGGAGGAACCTGCACCATGTTTCAGATCAGAGGCCCCAGAACCATGAGACCCAAACCACCAAGTTAAAGAAGATCACAATGATTCAGACCTACGACCTTCATGATGCTCCACAGACACACACACACACACTGCTGATGAGCCACAGCAGCCACCATGTCCACTGCTCCAGATTAAAGGGACCAATCACCAAGCCTGTGCTGTCCCATCGTCCCTGAAGGCCTCACGTCACCCACATGCATGATGGAGGAGGGAGGCTCTCATTGATCCGTGTCCCTGTGTTACTGCAGACATCGATACAGCCGGGCGCACACACACACACACACACACACACACACACACACACACACACACACACACACACACACACACACACACACACACACACACACACACCACACACACACACACACACACACACACACACACACACACACACACACAGTAAGAGGCGTTCACTGGGGTCGGAAATGTGTCTGTCCTGCCTGCAAATGTATCCACAGCGCCATCTACAGGTGTTTAGCTTCATTGGAAACTAGTGAAGTTTAGAGGTCACACATCTCACACACACATTCATCTACTGCCAGATCTATTACTACTGTCCATGAATACTTTTGCATGGGAATAAGCACGTATATGAATGAGCTGCCTCAATGTGTGTGTGTGTGAGGCAGTAAACAGGTTTGGGAGGGCGCCCCTTCCATCAGGGACGTCAGGAACCCTTAGGTTGCTAGGCAACGCAAGGAAGGCATGTGTTACTGCAGGGGTTCCTCACATCTGCCCAAAACATGCT
>NW_027467254.1:10000-15000 GCF_046128005.1 Genypterus blacodes
TGGAAGAACCAGGTCTGAGTCCTGGTAGGAGTCTCTGGTTCTTACAATGCCGTCCTGCAAACTCTGACCTCTGACCTGGGCTGCACAGACTCACCACACATCAGACATACAGGAAGTGACTCAACTGAGAGGAGTTAGGCCCAAACAACTGATGTGTAATGTAATCTTCCCAGATGTTAAAGTTTATCTGGGCCTTTAAGGCTGCAGGAGGCCTACAGATCCTCTTACTATGACCTCACACCATTGTGATGGAAATGGGTTTGTAATTTCACAAATGCATTTTATGAAGGCTTCCCCTCTGGCTACGGATTCAGGAAAGATTGAATGCAAAATTGTGTGTGTCCCATAGGAACTGTGCCCTCTGAAATGCATGTTTGTGTGTGTGATGTGTAAGAGGGGGCCTTGGCTCTTGACTCTTGCTTATTAGCCTCTGTGCTGAGGGAATAACACCTTTTAAAGTTCATCAGTCGAGTCTATCGGGAGCTTTGTGTCCCGGGAGAGGATTTATATTGTTAGTGTTATAGTTTAAAGTTACTTAAACCCTTTGACTCGGTGAATAACATGCGTCAGTGTTTGGACTGCAGGTACACGCTGAGACCAGCAGAGGGGAACATGGCGTATCCGCTGCTTAGCAACGAGCTGCAAACAGCGCAGTATAGGCTCCTCTGATTGGTCCGTTAGACAGAATGGACCAATCGGCGTCTAGCTTGTTACATTTGGAAGCTGACGTTCACTGGTGCCGTTTCTCCACAGAAAGATGTCGTGGGAGCGGAGCATCGGCGCTGCGCAGGTAATGTTACTGAAATGGTTATATTAGTTTTACTGTTTCACCAGCTCGCTGTGAACGACATGTTGGCTAACAGGAGCGTGTTTGAGCCACACGAAACAACGAGAGCTACTGTAGCTAGCTGCTATCAGCGCTAAGTTACCATGTCAACAACGCTACACCGGCCAGAATGTAGCGAACAGTTCAATCATTAAAGCTTCATTCTGTCGCTAACTTCAGCTTTAACTACAGTCCGTCACGTTACACCGCACTCTGCTGTTTGTTCTTCCAGTGTTTAAAGAAAGTTACACCGAGAAACCCAAAGTATGAGCACATTAAGACCAAGCTCGACACAGGTGAGTCAGCAACATGCATCACAACATGTATGTACACAGCATGTACACTCGCCAACTCTCCTGTGCTATGAGCGCTAACCTGTCACGCTTCCTTTCATAGGATGCAGCCTGTCCAAGTACATAGAGAGGGAGATTAAGAGCCGTAAGTATGCGGAGATGCAGACACAGACACACATGCAGGCATGTACAGTAACATACACACACATGCAGACATGTACAGTAACATACAGACACACATGCAGGCATGTAGAGTGTTGTGACACTGGAGCAGGTGTGTGTGTGTGTGTGTGTGTGTGTGTGTGTGTGTGTGTGTGTGTGTGTGTGTGTGTGTGTCACTGTCAGGTTTACAGATATGATACAATCAAAGTTAATCCATTAAAGTTATATTTTAATGAATATGACTTGGCCCATGGCCTGTCTCTACATTAGGACCTAGGGTGAGGCCACACTGAGCTTTGTTTCTTTCAGATCATAAGTATCGTAAGGATGAACTCTTCAAACGGCTGAAAGAGACCACATTCGTTAATTTGGTAAGTCTTTGATTCATTTTACTGTGACCAGAGCAGCAGTTTAACTTTACTTCTTTCCTCATCACCTTTAATGTAAGCTCTCACTCTCTGGCTCTGGTTGCCGTGGAGATGGCTCCCCCATGTCATGTTTGAGTGAAGTGAGCTAACTAACGTGCGCACATTCTTACCAGACTTGGGCGATCTGTTGTCGTTTGCATCCCAGCGCCGAGCCGTCAGTCACGCGCTGTCACTCAGGCTCTGTGGCATTTCAATGGTTGCTGCTTCATTCATGATGTCATCACGGGGGGTTGCTAGGGAGGTTGGAGTCAGTCAGCTGTGGCATCATTCATGATGTCATGTGGGGGTACTTGTGTGTTTCCATGACAATGTCAACGTTTTGGTAATGCAACTAAAAAAATCAAACTGGTAATGGAGTATTTGCGACAGAGCCCTGGACTAAGGTTGCGATTGCAGGACCGGAGCTCGTTTCACACACACACACACGTTCTCGGTTATAGTGGTATGACTCTAGTAGTGTCTGTTCTGTTCTGCACATGTTTGTGGCGGTTCAGTTGAATACTCCAGCACATTTCCCTCTCCAGGTGCTGCAGGTGGCGTCCATAGCAGGCCTGGAGGAGAGTGAGCACAATGAAGAGTCACATCGCCCAGAAGGTAGCTCCTTATTTCCTCTGCTGACATGTTTGATCCACATTTACTCATCAGATTCCTTCATATGCTGGCTCTTGTTGTTATGACCCAGGTTAACATTACTTCAGATTGATGTTAGTCCCCTGTCAGTCACTTATCTAAGTCTCTCTCTCACTCGTGTGCAGACTGTCTGTCTGTGGTGTCTGAGGCGGAGCTGCAACGTCTGTGTGAACACGGCAACGGCTCGCCACACGAATCCCTTCTGTCTGTGAATCCCCCGGAGCGGATCAGCCGGGCAGCAGAACCGAGCTGCTTCCCCCGGTCCACACTGCAGAGGTGAGGCTCAGTCAAGTCTACGGTCCTGCACTCTTCACTTCTCTATCTATGATCAATACTGCATCAGGATCCATTCACCCACCGCTCAGTTAGACCCAACATCATCAACAGCCCTATCCTGAAACCCTAAACCCGCCCCTCACCTTTTGTACCGCAGAGCAGCTCCCCCCCCCCCCCCTCTCCCCCTGTGTAACTCTATCTGTGACCTCCTGGAGCCTGGAGTCAGTTTATTCAGACTCAGTTCCACATGTTCACTTCCCTCAGTGAGTCGTGTCCCCAGGGCCACAGCTTTGGCTTTTGTGGCCAGAAAATCACACAGCAAATTTTATGAAACAAAGCAGGAGAGTGTTATGCGGAGATCTTGCAGCCTCTAACCTCTGACCCCTTCACAGTGTCATCAGTGGTGTAGGAGAGCTGGACCTGAGCAGCCACATGCAGAACACGGCGAAGGAGACTCTGGTCCCGACCCCTGAGCCTGCTGACCGGCCCTACCCTGACTGCCCCTATCTGCTGCTGGACGTCCGTGACCGTGAGCTGTATGATCACTGTCACATCATCAGCTGTGAGTGACACACACACACACACACACACACACACACACACACACACACACACACACACACACACACACACACACACACACACCCCCCCCCCCACCGGGATAGAATGGTCATCAGCACTTAAAGACATTTGTATAGTTTCTCTTTGTGTGTCTCTCAGCTCACAGTTACCCCACCATCTCTCTGTGTCGGACCATGAACCCCTACACCAAGGAGGTGCTGGATTATGTATCCTTCACACTGAGGAGCTCTTTGTTTAGGCCTCTTCTTTATGTCACATATCCTCCATATCATGGTCCTTCATAAACACTTCCCTCTCCTCTGACCTATCTGACCTTAACACACTCCTGGTAGAGAAATGCAATGGGGAAGATCATCATCCTGTACGATGAAGATGAGAAGTTAGCCACTCAGGCAGCCACCATCATGTGTCAGAGAGGGTTTGAGAATCTGTATGTGCTCTCTGGAGGTAAGGTCTGTTCTGATACTTCCTGCTTCCTTTGAACTGAGCCTAATCCATGACTTCCTATCCTGGCATCCATCCATAGATTGGTCAATCACAGTGTTCTCATTCTTCTGCTGTTCCAGGTCTGAAGGCAGTAGCTCAGAAGTTTCCCAGGGGAATGACGACAGGCTCCCTCCCTGCATCCTGCCTTCCAGCTCCTGCGTCAAAGGGAAAGAAGAACCACAAAGTGCAGCAGCAGCAGCAGCAGCAGCAGCCGGCAGAGAAGAGGTGGAGGTTTACATCAGATGAGCTGTCAATCATCCAGGAGCGGCTGGAGGAGACCATCAGCAGCAACACAAGCAGTAAGAACACACTGGTGTCCGAATGAGTCCAGATCAGAAGGTCTAGATCTCATCCTTCCTCCTGAGAGACCAGGGAACCAAACACACGTTCATTCAGACTCACTTCATCAGATTTGTTAGCGTCGGCATCACTTTGGTACTTTGTCATGATTGGACATGAAGCATAACAGAAGGGAACAGCTGATAGTTGTGTGTCTGTGAACTGAACCCCAACTGTGTGTGTGTCTCAGGCCGCCTGTCCAGCCGCTTGTCCTCAAGCAGCTCCATGTCTACGGCGTCCAGCGCTCGGACTCAGCGAACCGTCTCTACAACCGCCAGGGTGCAAAGCAGCCGACCCTGGAAGTGACCACAACACACACACGCACACACACACACAGCATTTAGCTCTGTCTACTTTTCTCCAACATTTAATGAAAAGTATGGGATTCTCCAGGGTCCTTTAGTGATGAAGGTGTGTTCAGTCACCTGCAGTATCGTGGAGCTCGTCTGCCAGATGTTCACCATCACTCTGTTAGGCTCCACCCTCTGTGTGTGCTCTTCTTCACACGTCTGAGGTTCTGTTGTAGACTCTCAGTATGTAAGGTGGACGTGCCTGGGGGTCGTTGGTGAGCTGGGGTGCTGATCCCAGCCTGGTGCCCCCCCCCCCAGGTGGTCCCAGGGTATCAGGGCCATGCCACTCTAACACACCTCACAAGGTCTTAAGGTCACACACAGAAACCCTCTGTGGGCCTCTTCCTCCCTGCAGTCTGAGCGTAGCCGCTGTGTTGCCGTGAGCTCAGACTCCACACTGCTGTGACTCCCTTAGCGTCCTAGATGAAGTGCTTAGATCCAGTTAGTTTCCTCTGCCCTGTGTTCTCCTGTGTGGTGTGTATCCTGACACCACCCTTCCTCTTCCTCTTTGGTGTGCAGCTGTGTTAAATTGACTGATTATCATTTTGTGACCTTTCTATTTTTCTTAATTTAATAACAGTGAATGACCTTTAACCCCTCTCTCCTCTGGCACTGTGTCGCCTCCTCT
>NW_027467254.1:20000-45000 GCF_046128005.1 Genypterus blacodes
CGGTACGTCTCTGAACAAGGGTTCCCACTGGCACCGGGTCCTGGACACGAGGAGGACAGAGTGAGACGGAGGAAGGAGACGGGAGTCTGAATGGTTCTGCACGTTCATATGTGAGTAATTCATCAACCAAAACCAAACAAATAAGACTTTACCATCACTGCTGACACACATTAACCACTCACACACACTAGATCACTGCATGGGGCCGTACAGTGGAAACAAGCAGGGCAGGACATCTAGTGGACATAATGTGACCCTGCCCCTCCTGTCTGTCTGTCTGCTCCCTGGAACACGAGTAGCCGTACCTCCAAAACCAGCATCCCAGTTCCTGTTGGGGTCGACTCCCATGCAGCTGCTCCCGGGGTTGGGCTTCCTGGTCTTACGCCACATACGGTTCTGCACAAACACATCAGAGTCTCTTTCATCATGGTTGTATTTGGTCTGTCCTGTCTGTATTGATCCATCTGTTAGTGTATTCATGTATCGTGTTGGGTTAGAGGTCATTTAAACACTCACTGAGGTGTGTGTGTAGTAGAAACCATCAGGGTTGGTCACGATCTCCAGGAGGATGTCCATTTTGTTGAGGATGGCGGTGAGAGCCGGGTCGCGACCGTAATCGCTCACAATCTAAGCACGGAGAGTGAAAAGTGAGTGCCTGCTCAGAGAAGATGGAACCAGATTGAACCTGAACGCTGTGTGAGCTTCACCTTCTTGGCAAACCAGGTGCCGCTGGCCTGGGTGACCCACTCTCTGGAGTGGATCCCGGTGTCGATCCAGATGGCGGGCCGGTTGGTTCCACCAGTGCTGAACTAAGAGGAAGACGAGGAGACGTGCAGGTTTGTGTCTTACAGCTTCACTGCGTCACTCTCATGACTCACTGCTGCTCTCTCTCACCTTCAGAACATTCAGAGGACGGTTCTGGTAGCTCATCCCAATCACCATCTTACTGACCAGTGTGGGATTCTCAGCCACCAGCATGTCCTGGAACTGGTAGATCTAAACAGAAGGTAAAGGCCTTTTTAAAGATGCTGTGTGTGTGTGTGTGTGTGTGTGTGTGTGTGTGTGTGTGTGTGTGTGTGTGTGTGTGTGTGTGACCTGACCTCTTGGATGTTGTGGTACCTGGAGTAGTCGAAGCCGTCTGTGTTTCTGGGCTCAGCGTCTCGAGTGTCAGCGTCCATCTCCTCCTGCTCCTCATCCAACATAACCTGCACACAGTTTACACATGTTTACTTCTCTCCTTTACTTCCCTCCTCCATCCTTCTACACTAACATCTTCACCTACATCGTCTGTCTCGCTTTGGATGTTTCAGTGCAGTTGAATGCTAAAGCTCATTTCCTTTAGCTGCAGTCAGAGTTTCAGTGCAGGTGTTTACGTTTCCTCATGTGCTGTACTTTAGGAACACAGGAGTGGAGAACATCTGCCTCCACATCTGCCTCCACACCTGCCTCCACATCTGCCTCCACTGCAGGAAGAAGAGTGTAAACAGACCTGCAGGTCGTGGATCATGATGGAGTACTGGATTTCCCAGAGCTCCAGGTAGGCTTTGACCGACTCCAGGCTCTTGAAGGGAACTCTGATGTCCACAGGAGCGGACAGATCAGCCACGTCCCTCCAGAAATCCAGCTGAGTGAAAACACAGACACCATAAAACAAATTCTGTCAAATTAAGTTTCATTTTAAACACAAAGTGCCTGGAACACAGAGATCTGTCAGACATGAGAGAGAACAAACTCTACGTGCTGATGAATGTCCTTCATCTACACTTTCTGGGTTCTTTCATGATGCAGACCTCAAGCTCCTCCATCTCCTCCAGGTCCTTGATCAGAGCCAGCTGGGCTTCATCCTTTGCAGTGATGCGGATCACCTGATGCCTGAGCAGATAAACATCACCGCAAACAATGAGTCAAGAGAGCCAGAGTGAAGTTAGCACACCAAGGTTTCTCAAGGTTCTGCTGCTCTGCTCATGGAGCCACACACACACACACACACACACACACACACACACACACACACACACACACACACACACACACACACACACACACACACACACACACACACACACACACAACAGTGAGCATGATGGTTTATGGACTTTATAGACTGCTGATCTGCACTTGGCCATGTCAGTCCTCATTAGGCTGTTAGCTCTTTAATAGGACTTTGATTCGCCACTTTAAAGCGCCACTGTGGTGACTGTTAGTGGAAATAAAAGACAAGTTTAAAATAGTTAGTTTAAAAAATACACACAAAAATAAAAATATAAAATAAAAATGACCTCAAACTGCCTTAAAATACTTAATAATTAAATAATTATATCAAATGTCGTCATTATATCTTACATTTGAGCCTTTTGTACAATTTCTTACAGTTTTTAAAGAAAGTCCTGCTGTGACCCGGATGTTTCAGGAGTGTTTCCATAATTACTAAAGTTTCAATAGAACTCCATACTAAGGTCTAACTCCATCAGTGAGTCCTGGGCGACCCTGCTGAACCCCCATCAGGCCCACTTACCCCTCAAACGTCTCCCTTCCAAAAACGGCCACGAACAGCCCGGCGAGTGCGAGCAGGCCCCTCATGTTGACCGTCAGCGTGGAGGCGGCAAAGCGAGCGGAGCTTTTATACGCCTGAGCGTGTGTCACATGTCCAAACCACGACCTTGCTTAAGGTGATGGAGGTGTGGTAGCGGCTGGTCTGGTTCCCACGGCGACCTGGATGGAGCAGAGGAGATGTCCTGCACACTTATGCATTATGGACGCGTAAAGAAGCACAATGACACACAAACAAACTGGATTCTTCATCTTCTTCAACTTCTAATAGTAATTTCTTCACCCCCCCTTATTTCTTTGCCCCTTTAGTGGTAACATAGTGGGAGTGAGGCCTGGTCTCTTTATGCTCTACAGTTTCTGTTTACAGCTCTGGTTGGAGTTCAACAGGGAGCTCCATGTCTCATCTTCCTCTTTGTTAGTGTTGCGTTAGTGCTGTGAGTCTGTTATCAGCTTGTTGCCTCTCAGAGCTTCAGGTCAACCAGCTGCTGCCACGCGTACAAACAGCACAGCGCTCACTGGAGGTAACACTCCTTATATCTCATATCTCAGTCTTTAATACTCTGTCATTGCCGGTCCATAGAGCAGCAGATAAAGTAATAACACACATTCTTATTTATAGCCTGTTCACATCACAACGTGATAAGTAAAGATCCTTGACATTAGTCATTACTACGGCTGTGTTGGTTCCATATCTGAACCGGAAAGCTGATAACAGCATTGCAAAGGAAAAGTAAAGAGAGGGACGGAGACACACCTGCTGAGGTGCGTTTGATTCACAGGCTTCACTGCTCGCCTGTCTCTCTGCCACCTCCTTATTCCAAACGTCTCACTGAGCAGACAGACGGTCAACTCACATATCACCTCCAAGTCCTTCAGCAGACCCTCAGACCCTCAGCGTCCCTCAGCGGCCATGCTTCCTCTGTGATGCAGCTTCAGTCTCAGTATGAGCAAACAAACACAAGGCAGCTTCCTCATTCCTGCCCATCATCTTCTTATCTTCACTTTGATCAGTTTTCTGTTGCAACAGGATATTGATTGGCTCAGAAATGTCAACCAGTGGTTTCCATAGAATTCTAGCAAGTACTGAGCTCTGAGGCTGAGTTGTGTTACTTCTGCATTATCTCTTGCGTTATTTGTGTTGATGGGGAGTTTTGGTAAGACAGAAGGAAAGGGAAAGGAAAGAGAAACTTGTGAAGGATTTGGTTCTGTGCACTTCTGGATACTGCAGGAGAAACGAGCCCACGTGTCTGTAAATAGAAGGAAACAGCTGCGTGCTTTATGACAGATGTTCATACCACAGGGAACAGATCAGACTGGAGCATGTATGAGGGAGTGACAGTGCTTTTTAGAGGCATGTGGACAGAGGAAGCTGCAAACCACATGATTGCTTCACTTCCTGTCACTGAGAGGTGACACTGTGTGTGTGTGTGGGTGTGTGAGATGCAAGTACATATTATCATTAACACATTTCCTGGCTTTTCACGTGACATCATTTGCAGATTTCTGCCATAAGGACACAAATTTCGCATAAAAAGTAAAATTACAAAAATGACCTTGGACCCCAGAAGGTTAAGAGTTAAAAACGTCCCTACGGCGTGATTAAACTCCATGTTAAACGCGCTGAAAGCCCGGTAAAGTGTGTGAAAGATGGAGCTGAAACTCTCATCTCTGTCCCAGCAGCGCTGTTATAGTCTTTGTTATGAACAGGACACGCCCCTCGTGCACGCTCATTGGTCAGTAGCCGTCGTTTGGGTGGTGTCCTGGATGGCTATTGGTCCACACAGACGTCATTCAGGAGCGGAAACGTCCCGTCTTCATCAATGAAAAGTGAACGGTACACGCCGCGTCAAGCTAGCGTGTGAGAACAGAGGTAGAGCCCGGAAGCTACGGAAGTGGACTTTAAAATTAAATTAAATGAACCCAATGTTTCGACGTATCTCCATTATCCCAGACTTGTTTGTCTCACATTATAGAACGACTTATTCTATATTGTTTTTATTGTATTGTTTCTTTTCCTTTTCTTTGTGCCCCTGTACTTGTTCCCCGTGAAGATGTTTTTTTACTTTGAAAGTTCATCCCGGAAGCCTCACACTGTGTTGTGCTAGCTTGCCGCTGCTGAGCCGTCCCGTCCCGTCCGCAGAGGAAAGCGAACACGGCGGCTTCTTCTCTCCGCTCCGTGTCCGGTGTGTCTGCTTCTGTCCGCAGTGTCGGCTCGACTTCCTCTTCGCTTTCCCCGGGACGAGTAAAGTGACCGAGACAACCATGGAGATAGAAAGGGAGCTGAAGAAGGTAAGGAGCCGGGCTACGGGGCGCTGACTGAGCGGGGCGCTGAGCGGGGACACGCCCGTAAAGGTGCGTCGAGCCCCGGGCAGGTGGAGCGAGACGCGCCGCTCACACTGAGGAGGAGCCAGAGCCTTCATGTCCTCTGGGCTCGGCCTCTCGGACTCTACACGACTTCTGCGGCGTTTAAAGTGATTCATTGAGTGTCTAAGTGACTTCAGCCCTCACGTCACTCGAGTCTGACTTGATAGAGCCTGGGCGGTTTGTTTTGATGAAGTAATCGCGTCATCGTCGTCTCGTATCTTCTTGATGATCAGTCATCGTAACTCTGCGCCTCCATTCTGGGCTGTAAACGCGTCACTTCCAGCCCAAACTCCGTCTACAACTCAGACCGTTTAGATCGACCGAGCATTTTTTAGCAAACACACGCGTCCTATGAATAGTAACGAATTTGTCTGAAAGTTACCCGAAGCCGCTGAAACATTCGGCATTGACGTCATTCACCAAATATAAAGATTAATGGACATGTTTGTGTCTCTACTTTATATTTCTGTGGAGGGAGAACTTCAAAGGTTGAAGAGGAGAAGAAAGAAACCAGCAGGAATGAAGTCCTGTGGTTGTTTGTGTGTGAATGTAAAGATGCCGGATGAGAGAGAGTCTGATCCTGGTTCGGTTCTGATCTTCAGTGCTGCTGTAAAGTTTATATACATGAAGCTACAGGTCAGGGGTCAGAAGTGAGGCCTGTCTGAATGGAGTCTGGTGTGGAGGAAGCTGTGACTCTGCAGGGAGAGAGAGACAGGACAGATGCAGAGCAGATGTTTATGATGAACATATTTACTCTCTGATACACAGATAATGACCGGAGAGATGCTGTGAGGAACGTGCAGCTGTATGACCTCAGTGGGCCTGACAGTGCTCCTCCTCAGAGTCTTTACAGTCAATCTGCCTGAAACAATGGAGACAGGACTTCATCTTGTTTATGTTGTGTGTGTGTGTGTGTGTGTGTGTTCCCTGCTGGGCCTTCACCTGTCACTCATCCATGTGTGTGTGTGTGTAGTGTAACACTCTCTTCCATCTCATCTGTGTGTGTTGTCGCTCTCAGACCTGCAGCTTCCACAGCAGACAGCAGTCTCAGCTGTGTGTGTGTGTGTGTGTGTGTGTGTGTGTGTGTGTGTGGCTGTCTGCAGGCTTCAGGGCTGCTGGAGTAGATGACCATATATGGGCATGAGCGCTGGAGGAAGAGTGTGTGAGGAAAGTCACAAAGACACCAGATTACACAGATTAAAGCTTCTGATGTGCGAAGAAGGAAACTTATTGAACTTCTTCTTCTCCTTCTCCTTCTCCTTCTCCTTCTTTTTATTCATTTAAGTTTCCTGTCAGAGCTCACAGCTTCTTCACACACACACACACACACACTCCTGCGGTGAAGATAGAGTGGAGTCGTCTGCGTTGCTTCCCTTCCTCACCCTCTCCTCTCCTCTCCCTCTGTTGCTAGGTGACCCTGGGGCACGAGTTTGGAGCGGGCGCCCCGTGTCTGAAGTGTCAGGACAGATGTGAAGGCTTCGAGCTGCACTTCTGGAGGTTTGTATGCACATCTGGAGCAGCTGCCTGGTCTGAGCCTCTGAGCCTCTGCTGCCTCCACGTCTGAGGCAGAAAGTATTCAACCACACACAGACCTCTGGACTCTGCAGCTCCGTCAGGCTGCAGCTCGTCTGACTCTCATAAATCATGACATCATCACCACAAGTATGAAGCCTGTTGAGTCAGGACGCACAGACGTGTTCACAGCTCCAAACATGTAGAGAGACCAGAACACGTGATGAAGAGGAAGATGAGCCAGAGACGTTAACAACACAACACAACACAACCTTACACAAATAATGACGTGTGTGTCTCTCTCTCTCTCTCTCTCTCTCTGTCTCTGTGTCTCTGTGTGTGTGTGTGTGTGTGTGTGTGTGTGTGTGTGTGTGTGTGTGTGTGTGTGTGTGTGTGTGTGTCTCCTCTGTAGAAAGATCTGTCGTAACTGTAAGTGCAGCCTGACGGAGCACGATGTTCTGATGAACTCAGAGGAGAACAAGAAGGTGGGGAAGCTGTTTGAGGACACCAAGTACACCGGGCTGATCGCCAAGCTGAAGACAGACGGCGTCCCCACCTACAGGGGCAACATGGTGACCATCTCCATGCCCGCCACTGCCATGGCTCAGGTGGTGCCGCCCAGGGCCGCCGCCGCCAACGCTGTGCCCCCGAAAGCTGCCGCCGCATCCGCTGTGGCCCCCAGCGGCTCCGCCTCCGCTGTGGCCCCCGGCACCGCAGCCAAGCCCGGTGTCCGGGCCCAGGCGGCGGCGGCGGCGGCCTACGTCACCCCGGTCAAAGCCGACGCAGTGCCTGTCGTCATGGGAACCACGTCAGCCAGTGTGGTTCCGGTCCCCAAGGATGTGCCGATGAAGTCGGTCACGTATGAGTGGGCTCCACGGGTCCCTAACCAGTGTCTGGTAAGAGTTCAACCAGAACACATCACATGTCTCACCTGTCTAAAGTGATCTGATCCTCATGAAGCTCCGCCCCCCTGCAGGCCGTCCGCTACATCCAGCTGCTGCCACCAGAGAAGCGTCCGGTGGTCGGGTCAGAGGGCGCCGTGTACCGCCGGCAGCAGATGGCCCGACAGCTGCCCGAGCACGACCAGGACCCGGCCAAGTGCCACGAGTTGAGCCCCAACGAGGTCAAACAGATGGAGCAGTTCGTCCGCAAGTACAAGGACGAGGCCCTGGGGGTCGGAGACATCAGGCTGCCCGAGGAGATGGCACTCGCACAGGCAGGGGGGGCGGCAGGAGGCGTGGCAGGAGGCGCGGCCGGGGGGCCAGCAGGGGGGCCAGCAGGGGGGGCAGCAGGGGGGGCAGCAGGGAGGCCAGCAGGGGGGCCAGCAGGGGGGGCAGCAGGAGGTCCAGCAGGGGGGCCGGCAGGAGTCGGGGCGGCTGCAGGTGGGGCCGGGGGGCCACGGGCCGGGTTTGTCCCCGGGGCCGTCGGAGCCGGAGCTGCAGCTGGAGGGATGGGGGCGGGGTATAAACCTGAGGTGGGGCGTGTCGGTGCTGGAGTCGGTCCAGGTGCTGCCGGTGCTGGAGCTGCAGGTGGACCGGGTGCTGCTGCAGGCTGGAGGCCCGGGACCCAGGGAGACCTGGGGACTGCTGCCACCGCTGGAGCCATGGGGGGCCCTGGAGGTCAGCAGGCTGGACCACAGAAGACCTATGTAAGCATCTGTCTGTCTGTCTGTCTGTCTGTCTGTCTGTCTGTCCCTCCCTCACAGTTAGAGAACAGATTTATTGTCTCCAATTTCTAAAAGTCTTCAGACATCAAGCAGCTGTTCTCATAATGAACACTAGATGGAGCCAGAGGTTCAGCTGTGAGCCGGCCTGCTTCAGACTGAGCTCTGTCCAGTGAGGGTTAGATCTGAAGGTGGATGATGTCGTCCTCACCTCCTCCTCCTCTGTTCCTCTCCTCCTCCTCCTCCTCCTCCTCTTCCTCTCAGTCGTGTCATCACTGCCAGCAGCCCATGGGTCTTGGCGACCCGGCGGTCTTCGCTGAGCGAGCGGGTCTTGATAAGCTGTGGCACCCGGCCTGCTTTGTGTGCTGCACCTGCAGTGAGCTGCTGGTGGACATGATCTACTTCTGGAAGAAGGGGAAGCTCTACTGTGGACGTCACTATGGAGACAGCGAGAAGCCGCGCTGTGGAGGCTGCGACGAGGTCAGAGGTCGCCCGGCTGCCAGACCGTGAGTCCAAACTGCCGCTGTGTGTATTACGCTGTGTTAATGTGTGTGTGTGTGTGTGTGCGTCCCCAGCTGATCTTCAGTAACGAGTACACACAGGCGGAGGAGCAGAGCTGGCATCTCAAACACTTCTGCTGCTTCGACTGCGACTGCATCCTGGCTGGAGAAACGTACGTGATGGAGAACGACAAGCCCGTCTGCAAGCCCTGCTACATGAGCAACTACGCTGTGGTGAGTGTGTGTGTGTGTGTGTTTCCCTCCTCTCTCCTCCCTGATCTCACCCTGAGCTCCTCTCCTCACACACTGAGACACGTGGAGGCTGCAGCTTTACGTCTTCATCATATCTCACCTCCTTCCTCCGTCTGCTCTGCCGTCCCGTGCAGAAGTGCTCTGCCTGCCAGAGCGCCGTGGAGCCAGAGGCCCAGAGGGTTTCCTTCGGGGAGCACCACTGGCACGCAGAGCCGCAGTGCTTCCAGTGCTCCGGCTGCTCCAAGGGCCTGATGGGCGAGCGCTTCATGGCCGTGCAGGCCCGCCTCTTCTGCTCCGTGGAGTGCAAGAAGAAAACCACGGCGTAGGCGGCCAGAGCGACCCCCCCCCCCGCTGCCAAGAGGGTCCAGCCACGACTCTGAGGGAACAGGAAGTCAGACGGAGCTCGGAGAGAGGCGGAGAGGACGGATCTTCATTTTGATACACAAACATAGAGTAGATAGGAACGCCATGTAACCCTTAGCAACCAGATCTGTGAGTCTGACCTGGTCTTCTGTCAGGTGGTGTCTCCACTCAGGGTCTCACTTCACTCTTGCTTTACTTGCACAGTTGTTTTTTATTGAGGAGATTGATTGATTGTCTGCAGTATTGAAGCTTAAAGCTGTAAAGATCCTCCTGCTTCCTCCAGAGGACAAACTACTGACCCAGCAGAGCAGCAGGTCTGGGCCTCACGGGGCTCCAGAAGAACAAAGCAGAACCTCATGTTCTCCGTAACGTCTTCACATTCCCTCAGAGTCAGGATTCTCTGAGTTAAATTGAGTTAAAGTTGAAAGAATCCCAGAGTATTGATCTGTAAAGCCTCGGCTGTATTTGGTGTATTGGCGCCATCTAGTGGTGAAAGAGAGGGACTGCAATTTGAGATTACGGAGGAAAAGTTTGGGTCCACAATGGGATGTCAACACTGTACTATTGTGTGTGTGAGTACTGTAACGTTGCCACGGTAACCGGGGACATGATGACACACTGTAGAATCTGAACAAAGTGCCAAGTCGTCGACTGTTTCCTCTTTTCTGTGCCTTCTTATTTGCTCTCCGTGAAATAAAACTGCACTTTATGTTTCCACTCAGCGTGCGTGTGTCTGCAGTTACCCAGCATGCATTGTGTCAGACGTTTATAGCTGACGCGTGGCCCGGGGAACGCAGGGAAACCCTCAATCTGGGAATCTGGGAATCGGACCAACGCCTCAAATGGGAACCCAGCTTTTTATTTTCTTACTCACCAGTGCACAAAATCCACACAACCTCTGCAGCTCCTCGTCTTCCTCTGCAGCTCCTCCTGTTGCTCTGCAGCTCCTCATGTTCCTCTGCAGCTCCTCATATTCCTCTGCAGCTCCTCGTCTTCCTCTGCAACTCCTCGTCTTCCTCTGCAGCTCCTCATGTTCCTCTGCAGCTCGCCTGGTCGAGGTTTACTCTTCATCACGCCAGCTGTGAGTAGACGTGATTGAGTAACTGTAAGATGGAGATTCATGAGGAAAAACAGAGGGAAACAATGAGGTTAATTTAGAGGTGTGTGTAGAGGGTTTCATGGTTCTGTGGTTCTGTGGTTCTGATCCAGATGACATCCAGATGCTGAATGAACCACAAATACCAACAAAATGCTCCAATTTATTAGAAATGTGAGTGAACAATCAGGCCAAGCTTAATGTGTAGAGCTTAGACGAGAAGGTTAACGTCTCCTCAGGGTCCTAGTGCCCGGCTGCCCTCCTGCGTGTCGTCCTCCCCCAGGAGCTCTCAGGCCTCTGATGGGAAACGCCGCAGCGAGCAGGTCGTGATGGAAACACCGCCTCAGAGCGTCTTGTGTTTCCATTCGCTTTGTGGAAGCGACGCACAATTCAAGGAAGCTCCTTCTCTGAGGAGCTCCATTGTGGCCGAATGGCAGGCGGCCCAAAGCAATTCAGCCACTTCCTCTTCTTCAGCCTCGGCTCCTCCTCCTCACCTGACCGCTGCCCTGCTGAGGCCGAGTCCACCAGCGACCACAGATGTCCCTGTCCCCTACGTCCCCCCATGTCCTCCTCTGTCCTCTCATGTCCTCTATCCAACTTTGTTGTGTCCAAAGTTCCCTTTTCTTGCCTGATACTTTCATCTTGATGCAGACGTGTCCCCGTCCTTGAGGTTCTCTAACTGTTGGGACAGAGGGGCGTGGTCTCCTTCCTGCAGGATTGTGAGCTCGTCTGCATTTGCAACTGATTTGTTTTCTCTCTTCGTTTTGCATTGAGGTGTAATTCACTGCAGGACTTTGCATTGTGGATGTTTTGTCCCCAGCATTTGCATCGTGCTGCAGCTGTGTGAGCCTCGACTCCACTCAGACTCTGCTGTGACTCCGCTGAGACTCCGCCCCCCGCAGACGCCACCTGGTGAGCTCAGCAGTGATGGAGTTCAGAGGCTGCTGAGTTGATTTGATTGCGGTTTGCCCTTTTGCCAGCCGGAGCGTGATCGATGCAGCCTGCAGAGCCTCCAGCTGTGTGTGTGACAGGCTGAAGCTCCAGGACCTAAACAGGGGTAGGACTCTCCTCCCTAAAGAAGCTCTGACTCCTGCGTCTCCTTCTTTGATGTCTGTGTGTGCAGAAGTGTGTTAGCCTCTAAACCTTAGCTATAAAGGTCAGGTTGTTGACTTTAGGGAGCGGCTCTGCCAGCTTAGAAACCCTGGATGGGTTCTGACCTGCAGATCCTGCTCACACACACACACACACACTCTGCTTGACTTCATCAGGCTGTTGTTTGTCTTCACCACACACACACATGCTGTTAATAATGTTTAATGTGAGTCGGTAAGAGAGAGCAGATGGAGAACGACACAACCACATCTGCAGCTGAGAACTTCCTGCTACTGGGCCCTGTGTGTGTGTGTGTGTGTGTGTGTGTGTGTGTGTGTGTGTGTGTGTGTGTGTGTGTGTGTCTCTGTGTGTGTGTGTGTGTGTGTGTGTGTGTGTCTCTGTGTGTGTCTCTGTGTGTGTGTGTGTGTGTGTGTGTGTCTCTGTGTGTGTGTCTCTGTGTGTGTGTGTGTGTGTGTGTAGGACTTAAATATACTAAACTATAACTTTCCAAAGGTAATGGAAGTTAGAATGAAAACAACAGAGCGCCTGAGACAAAGAGGACTTTGTAAACCTGTAGGACTGAGATGTGGGACCACCGGGGCTCAGACCCACAGACCACAGCAGCGTCTGCACATGGACACACCTCAGGACAAACACACACACACTGAGGAGACACACTCAGGGGTCAAAGGGGTCAAAGTCTTCTTAGTGGATCCACTCAGGTCCTCAGTTTCTTTGTGTTTATTCTCCAAACTTCTGCTTTGTTTGTTGTGAGCTGCTGCATTCTGATAACATTCCAGAAAGCCCAGGACCATGATGTAATAGAACAGAAATAAACTCAATGAGGGATACAAAGAGCACAAAGCTCCGCCCCCAAACACACAGAGAGAGAAAGTCCAGGAGACAAAGACAGGAGACAGAAAATAAACACAGAGAGCTTTAAGAGACGACTGCAGGCTCAAATCTCTAAGAAATGTCTGAAAGAGAGAAACAGGCCAGAGCTCATACCTCAACCAAGCCCCACCTGTCCTCTTATCATGACTCTCCACTGCTTTATGTTTAATTAACGATTGGATGCAGCCGCAACCACAACCCACAGCTACAGGCCGAGATCAGCTCCTCACATCGAAACGCTGTGCTGTCATTGGCTCCTTTAAATGTAAAGGAAGCTGAGAAAGTGCAGCTTTAAGTGAAGATGAGCGCTCCTAAAGCAGATCCTTCTGGATCCTTCTGGATCCTTCTGGATCCTTCTGGATCCTTCTCCACGTTAAAGAGAGCAGCACCAGCAGCCATTTTCAAACAGCTGGTATAACTGGCAGCCCTCAGAAAACTCCCTACAACTCTGCCCACATTCCTGAGGAGGAGGAGGAGGAGGAGGAAGAGGAATTTTCATTTTTCCTTTTTATGGAATGTCATTTCTGAAGAGGCCTGCTGTGAAATTATACAGTCAGATAAGCTGTGTGTGTGTGTGTGTGTGTGTGTGTGCGTGCGTGCGTGCGTGCGCTTTAACCAGTTTACAGTGGTGCAGAATATGGGTGTTGATTGATAAGTTCTGAGCCTTAATAGAGCGATCTCCTAACTCAAACGCGTTGGAGTCATCAAATCATCGTCTGAGACACACACACACACACACACACACACACACACACCCCAACACCAACAACATTTTTGAACAGAGATGAAAGCCTACAGGGGGTTAAATCAGGTGAGGGAGCAGTCTGAACACACACACACACACACACACACACACACACTGCCTCAGTCTGTGCAGCTCACCGAAACAAACGTATCTCTGCATCAGCGCCATCAAAGCTCGGAACTTTTCAATCAACCTGTTAGTGTAACGAAGTGCTGAACAGGGACAAAGAACTTCCTCACCACGGCAACAACCCGCTGACCCTCCCCTTTCTTCCTCCTTGTGTTCTTGTTCTCTATCTTCCTCTTCACCTCTTTCTTCATCCCTCTTCATCCTCCCCTCCACCGTGTTCCTGCCAGCCTCCTCCTCCTCCTCCTCCTCCTCCCATAAATCCTCTCCTGCTCCCTCCTTTAAACATTCTGACGCCGTTTCCTCCTCCTTTTTAGAGCAACCAGACCATCTTCATCTCTTTGATCTCTGTCTTCTTCCCTCTCCTCTGCAGGTCGACCCTCAGGTGATCAAAGCTTTGTTAGCTTGTGATCCCAGTCAGCTCTGCCCTGGAGTGCAGGATGTGTCCAGTAGGAGTCACTGTTCCCTGCAGGCTCTGAGGTCTGCAGCTTCACAGACGCTTCAGTCAAAGTCCTGGAGGTTTAGAGTCCAGATCCTGTCTGACCTGTGACCCAGACGGCTCTGTTCTCCATCTAATCATGGACCTGAGTCGATCCAAACACTGAGACGATGACTGATCTTCTCAATACATTAGTGTTGTGGTGAATTTCTCCTTTTAAATTCAAACAGGATCGGTCTCTTGGTTTTCCCAGCTGCATTTGGACGCTTAGAGAAGACAATGAATCACACACACACACACACACACACACACACACACACACACACACACACACACACACACACACACACACACACACACACACACACTCCTCTTCAATCATCCATTAGTCAGCACCTCCTCAGTGAAGCAGCCTCAGTGGGTCGGTGTTGCCCAGACACCTCAGCTGTGTTTACACCTGAAGTCGTCATGGTTACAGAGCAGAGCAGTAACTTATGGAGCTGAACCTCAGTGAGTCTCCTGCTTCCTGTCTGTCGTTCAGGATAAGTTCAGCAGGAGGGTGGTATGACATGGCCGCCGCCTGTGTGTGTCTCAGACGTGTCGGCGATGCCACAGCTCATGTTTGCTCTGGATTGTCTGCCCGGTGCCTCTGTTTGCTCTGTGCTATAAACGCTGGCTCATGGATCCTGGAGGCACCGGATGATCTGACTCATACAGGTTGCCATGGAAACAGTTGTAGACAGAGGATGTAGCTGACATCTGACGCCGGTGGAAAGTTTGGGAGGAGTCGTATGATGTGATGAATGACATCGTCATCAGGTTCTCAAACTCTCTAACAAAGTCCCAGAATGGTTGAACTTTTATTTGTTTATAACTTTCTGTCACATTTCAGCTGTTTTGAGTTTCTGCATCCATTTTCAATAATGTGTGGTACCACCAGGCTGCGTGTCAGGGGGCGTGTCAGGCACCACTGGTGACACACACACACACACACACACACACACACACACACACAGTTTGAAAACCACTGGATTAGATTGAGATTTAAATTTAGCTGCAGAGAATCAGATGTAGCAATTTAAAGCTACAAATACTAAGTAGTGTGGTGAAGCTACTTTGCTACTTCGGTAGAAGTTCATCATTGAAACCTCTCACATGGGATGTAGTGATGTAGCTTTGACCAGCTAAAGCAAGCAGGTAGCTGGTCAAAGCTACACTGTTTTGAATTCAGTGTGCTACTGAACAAAGTAGTTAAGTTAGTAGCTTCTTTTGGAACCCTAACCCTGTCAAACGCTAACATGTGTTTATGGAGCCACACGTATGCAACACACACACACAGGAAGTCCACTGTGTCACGGCAAAACACATAAATCAAATGCTTTATTGATAATTACATGCAGCTGCAACTGAGCCACAAACACTGAGGGATGAAGCTCCAAACCCGAACTATGTCTCCCTGCAGATGTGTGTGTGTGTGTGTGTGTGTGTGTGTAAACCTGTGTGTCTGTACGTTTCCCTCAGCCCGACGACGCCGCCCTCACGCTAGCGTAGCGACCGCCGGCCAAACGGCTCATTACAGGTTTCCCTTTCCTGCCATTGTCAGCCGCAGCTCTTCCTCTTTCCAAAGATGGAAAAAGGCTGTGATGAATTCCTGCAGAGTTAATCAGCTGCACTCAAGGTTACATACATACATACCTCCTTCATGTCCACTCAGCCTCGTCAAAGATTCAATAAAAGATGAAACTTTTATTTTAGGATCAGAGGAGCGGCGAACAAAGGGAGCAGTCATGTGTGTGTGTGTGTGTGTGTGTGTGTGTGTGTGTGTGTGTGTGTGTGTGTGTGTGTGTGTGTGTGTTTGTGTGTGTGACCTATTCCCACCATCTAACTCTGCAGCTCAGCGGCTTTTCTAAAATGGTGTTTAGATTGATCAGATGTGATTCTGTTGCACATTTACATCTTCATGTGTTTAGAGATTTATTTTCACCAAGGAATAATTACACACACACACACACACACACACACACACACACACACACACTGAATGAATTATTATACACACTTATGTTCACATGTTCCATTAAGCACAACATGACATTCATAAGTGGTGGTGTCATGTATGCAACAACTGTAGGTGCACAAATGGACTGTGCTACTGTGTGTGTGTGTGTGTGTGTGTGTGTGTCTTTTTGCCATCTGCTTCTAATGAGGGATTCCTCTGCTGTGCCAGGCGGAGCAGAACAGAACTGTGGAAAGAAATCATCCACATGTTACAGAGAGGAGAACTCATGACACGCAACAGCACTGAGTGTCTGTGTGTGTACGTGTGTGTGTGTGTGTGTCTGTGTGTGTACGTGTGTGTGTGTGTGAGTCTTTTATACCCTAATATGGCTTCTCATGATTAACCTCCTGACATTAAACTTGAGGCTGAGAGGATTTCAGTTGTATTTCTAAATGAGGACTTACAATCATCTGTCTCCAGTTTCTCCTGCGGTTTTAGTGGCGTCACATTCTTCCTGGTGTGAGATCTGATTATATCTCTGTGGGTTCAGATCCCCCTAATCCAGGGTTAGGGGGTCTATGGTTTTGTAAGATCTGGAAGTAATGTGACAGAAAGCTCTGGCTCCATAAGAACCGAACCATGGAGTCGTCTCACTTCAGGTCTGTGGCTGAAGCAGCAGGAGCAGCTTCTCCAGTCTGCATCCAGAGGCACAGATGATGCTCTGTTGACTTTCTTATAAAAGGAGAACGAGAGTACAAACTGTTTCCTCTCACTGCCTTATATGGTCACAGAAGCTGCAGGCTTCAGAGTGACTTCAGCAGGATGGTCTCAGTTGGCAGCAGAGCGCTCAGTAAACTTCCCTGATCCGTCCACAGACAGGATGAGGAGCATCTCCACCAAGCTGCCTCCTCTTGTTCCACCCGGACTTTGGCCTGTAGGAGGCGATACAGAGTTCCCACGGCAACCACAACTGTGTCCAAGCTGTCTTCCCCTCCCAGGAGTAATCTATGGTCTTCACCCTGCAGAGTGAGCGGTGACATCACGGGTCAGAGTCAGGAGGTGTTTGAGAGGAAACATCTCATCCCGTCAGCTTCTACTCCCTGTACGTCTACGTGTCCACTTATCAGGGCTCCATTACTCCCTCCAGCGTGTGAAACAGAGTAATGGCTCCTGTGCTGCACTCAGATAAGAATTCCTCCCTCAGAGTTTGGCAGGCGGGAGGAAGAGAGTTTAAGAGGCCGTAAATGTGGGAGGCAGGAATGCGAGCAGGCGGCCATGTACGGTCATAAAGACCAGGGCTCGGGCTTTATTTATCCCGGCTTCATGTCTGATTGAGAGAGGATCTGATGTGGCCTTCAGTGTCTGTGGCACTGAGGGAGGAGGAGGAGGAGGAGGAGGGGAGGATGAAGAAGGGTTCCCTGACCGCTCCCTCCCACCCAGAGAGAGAGAGAGAGAGAGAGAGAGAGAGAGGTGGAGGTGTGGAGGATCCTTGTTTACGAGTACACACACGCACTGTTGGAAGCCAATTCGGGAGTTTCCATGTTTCAGCAGAAAGCTCGCACGACTTCCTGTTCAGCTCCATTTTGACAAACTTCCAGAACAGATTTGATTCGATGACCTTAATAATATGCATGCTGGTCAAACTAGTGTGTGTGTGTGTGTGTGTGTGTACAGTAGGGAGTGATGTGTGTGTGTGTGCGCGCGCTCTATAAACCCCTCCTCCTACTCTGCTGCTCTCTGTGCAAAAGATGAACTTTAACTGAACACACATCCTCACTCTCACAGCATTCTACACACACACACACACACACACACACACACACACACACATACACACACACACACACACACAGTCTTAATAGACTTTTAATCCTGCACATGAATAAAACTGATGGATCGTTTGGGCGACGTTCAGGTTTCTGGCAGGAAGCGACAGGAAAAACATGAAAGTGGAGAGAAACTGAACGCTTCAGAGACTGAGAGCTGATAAACACGAGCACAGATCAATCATCAGCTGATCAGACAGAGCTTCCCTCATCTGGCTCACAGATTCCATGAGAGGACGGTAAAGGTTCAGGTCAGCTGGCCCGCCGCTCACCTCCTGACCTTTGACCCCTAGGGACACCTACTCACACATCTCCTCTACGGCCCTGTGAACACCGTGGGTCATCCTGCGACACACACACACACACACACACAGAAGGAGTTAAGCAGCACAATGCTTCATTCATCAGAGCTTTGTTGGCTGAAGCCGATGCTCTGATAAGGAGAGAGAGAGAGAGAGAGAGAGAGATTAAAGTCTATCTCTCTCGTCCCTTGATGGAAACTGTCCTGTGATTACTCCGTATCTCCCTGAGGGCCTGCTCATTCTCCTGGCACGACTACAGGATCTAAATTAAAGTCTGTGTAAGAGATTAATTTTTCATAATTACACGGCTGCTGGTTGATCTTCTCCCACTCAGACTGATGGACTTGTTTCAACACCGCTCCTCTTCCTGCCCTCAGCTCGCCGTCTGACTCAGCCTCTCTGTCTCTCTGTCTTCAGGCTGCTGGTCCATACATGCTGAAAGAATGTCTTCCTGGGGGAATGTTGTTTTTGTACATTTGGTTTTTCCTCTCCCAGTAAATGTTTGGGCAAACAGAAACATGAAGCAGGAAACGAGAGGACGAGCCTGAAGAAGCGCTCTAGACCAGACGGGTTTGGTCCTGATGGCTTGATGAAGGCAGGCAGTGGCTCAGTGGTTAGAGCTTCCGCTTGCGAACCGGAGGGTTGCCGGTTCGTCCCCCTGCCGAGGCGCCCCTGAGCAAGGCACCGAACCCTCAATTGCTCCCCCCTCTGCGAAGGGTGGTAATGTAGTGTAAGTCGCTTTGGATAAAAGCGTCTGCCAAATGATCGTAATGTAATGTAATGTTGATCTTCAGCTTGATCTTCAGCTTGATCTTCAGACTCCTGTAGTGAGTAAACCCCCTTTACTACATGATGCGGCCTTGGTGGAGGTATTAGCAGCAGCATGTAGAGTAAATCCCTCCCTGCTCTGTTTGCAAAGCGCATTCCATATTGCTGCTCTGTCCTCAGATGACCTCAGAGTTATTTTAACCCCTTATTGCCAGCCCAGCTCAGAAACACCAGCAGCAAACAGCAAACAGGATTCCTCACATGGCCTCTTCTTCTGTTTGGTCATGGGAGCTCTGACAGAGCCACTCTCATATTTACAGAGGAGAAGAATGTATTCAGTCCCTGCGGCTCTACGGAGCACAGTGAACCCTCAGAGACGCCACAGAGCAGAGCAGCAGGTCACATGAGGCAACACAGAGGAGGCACAGGACCTCTGTCACGTCTTTAACATGACTGCTAAGATCAATGGAAGAGCTCAGTGAGACGGAGACGTTAGATCATCTCAGTGTAGCTGCGTGTGTGTGTGTGTGTGTGAGAACATTAACCATCAGAGCTCCACACAGATAGAGTCTCAGTGGAGGAACCGGGTTTGATTGAACTTTGAGCTCAGGGGCCAAATGGGGGACCTGGGTCTGAGTGTGAGAGGAGAGAAGGAAGAGAGATAAGGAGCCCTGTGCCCTCATGTCTGCTGCAGCATCCCTGCCTCCTCCTGAAGGTGTGTGTGGTCTCAGCACACACTGACTCACTCCTCTGCCTCTTCGCCCTGAGACATCATTTTCTGTGCGATGACGAACAAACACATCAATGCTGCAGCATGAAAGTTAATCCTTGGAGTTCTGCTGGGACTTGACTCTGATCTTCTCTGGGACCAATGAAAGGTGAGCTGGCACCGTCTGTGATCCGGCCTCCTCCTCTCCTCTGTGTGTGTGTGTGTGTGTGAGGTAATCCTCAGGACACATCGGGGCTTGAGGAGCAGAACTCAGCTCCTCTGCATAACTTTAACCTCCAGGCGTGTGAGCAAAGCTACAACATGAAAACAACCACAACAGTCGGTGTCACCTCCTCAGAATGTGAGGCCATGAAGTTATTAACCCAGTCAGCTTCAGGTTGATCTACAGCCCAGGTCAGCGCTCAGACAGGCAGGCAGGCAGGCAGACAGACAGGCAGACAGACAGACAGGTTGTCCCCCCTGGTGTCTGTGGGAATAAGAGTCTATTGAACCCACCGTCCGTCTCTCCACACATGAGGGCTGACTCCTGTTCCAGCAGAACTCCGCCTCCATGATTGGACTCAATTAGAGCCACTGAGCCATGAAAGCACCGAGCAGGAGAATGGAAATCAGGCATGTTCACCTACACACACACACACACACACACACACACACAGATCCTGTATGCAGCATGAGTTACTGCTGCTGTGGCTCCATCCCAGGAGAAAGTGTGTGTTTTCCTTTCAGCCATTAAAGTGTATAATACACACATTTATCTCAAACACTCACTGGGGTCTGAGGGAGTTTTTCCACAGTGGTGAAGGATTTTCCACCGCTGCACTGGAACGATCCTCTGTGATCCCACTGACCTTTCATTAAACAAGTATTAAACTCCACACACACACACACACACACACACACCCACACACACCCTCCCCCTCCTGGCTCCAGGTGGTACCGTATGTTCTGCCTCTTGAGTCAGAGCAGATAGGAACATACTAACATATCTCTGTCAGTGGGCGGACAGCTGTGCCCATGACCCCGTCCAGCTGTTCAACCAAAGCTGCAGTGTGTGTGTGTGTGGGTGTGAGCAGGTTGCTTTGGGCACCATCAGATGTTCCTCACACCACATTCTGCTCAGTCAGACTTGGTGGTATGCTTGCTCTCTCACTCTGGCTCTCCTGGATCCTTCTCCCCCTGGCTGAAGGAGCCAGACTGAGGCCGGTGTTTCCCGCCTTGGTTCCAGTCTGGGCTCCTGAAGCATGTTCAGTCATGAGAGCATGGAAACTTAAAGCACTGAGCCGCGGTCCAATGATACAAACGCACCCTGGCACTGGAAACATGGAGCCGTCAGAGCTCACAAAGGAGAGCAAAGATGAGTGTGACCACATGGCTTTGAGCCGGAGTGTGAAGGCCTGAGGAACATCACGTCATTCCCTCTGCAGCCAAGACAGAGGAGGTGCAGGTCGGGTTCTCATAAGGGGTAACGATGCTCTGATGGGAGGAGCCTGTGGGTCCACCTGAGGGGTCCACCTGGGCAGAGGGACGTCTGGGTTCCTCCTGCAGACACAGGAGGTGCAGACAGAGACGGAGCTGTCAAAGCCCACAGTCCCTCTTTATGTCCCCTCAGAGCCAGGATGTGTTCTTCCCACGGTGTCTCCAGGTCGGGGGGTGTGTGTGTGTGTGTGTGTGTGTGTGTGTGTGTCTGAGGCCATTCCTCTTCCAGAGCGACACATCCACAGCTGCCCCTCTGTTCCTCTGTCTGGCTCTCGGCCCCTCTGGAGGAGATAAATCCAGCCGGCTCACATTCTGCTCCTCCATGGAGCTGTGGGAGGAGTCACCACTTGTGTTCTCTTCCTGCGGTCGCCAAGGTTACGTGAGAGCGCCTGGATCGTCCCGTCCGACGCTGCCCCCCCCCCCCCCCCTTACTGTGTGCAGGTGTGTGTCTGTGTGTGTCTGTGTGTGTTTGTGTGTCTCAGCTGAACTTGTCCATTGTCTCATTTGTTTCTCTTGGCGGTCGGAGGAATTCTCTGCATTCCATCGCCTGAAGTTCGTGTCAGGTACGTTTGTTCACCTAACATGGAAAATACACTCTGTCTGTCAGCTCCACCCCCCCTCTGCCCCCCTCCCTCTCCCCCTGCCCCTATCGATTAACCTGCAGAGGCCTCCTCGTGCACACACACACACACACACACACACACACACACACACACTGAAGAATACAGATACAGATGACTGCCTTCCCGGACAACATTTGCTGTTTCCATTTGACTCAATTCACTGTAACTACTGTTCCCCCCCCCCCCTCATCGCCGTGACAATACCAGGAAGCAGTGAGCGGAGGTCTTTGGGGTAACGGTGAGTTCTCTCTCTGGGGTATCGTGTTCACATCCAGCGCTCCACAACACGCCGTCATATCCTCGCCAGCGCCAGGCACCACACAATACACGCTGACGGAGGACAGCCTGAGCCAGAGGATGGGCGTGTGTGTGTGTGTGTGTGTGTGTGTGTGTGTGTGTGTGTGTGGCCGGCCCAGAGGACAGATTTACACACTCTCAGCTGAAGCCTCATTAGCAGAAAGTCTGAGGAAATCCCTGCTCCTGAGCCGCGTCCAGGCTCACATGATCCGCTCCATCGCCCGCCAGGACCGTACCTCGTGGACGGGGGGAGAGGGGGCGGGCGGGGGAGGGGCAGCGGGAGGGGGGGGGGGGGGGGGGGGTGTCCTGTCCTCAGATGTGGAGTTCCCCCCTCTTCTCCCTGAGCTCATCTGGAGATCATGAGGGCCTGTTACAGATCATTCTGTCCACATGTGCTGTAAGGCCCCTCAGCTTACGTGTGAGTGTGTGTGTGTGTGTACGTGCTGCTATATGTGTATGCCTCTGTGTGTGTGTGTGTGTGTGTGTGTGTGTGTGTGTGTGTGTGTGTGTGGTGGGAGGCCTCGGAAGGAATTTGGCGGGATGATAGGGGTTTCCCTGTCAGGCGTTTGACAAACACTCGGGCTTCTGGAGGAATTCCCTCGTATGTGGCCGACACCATCGCTGCTGTAGGTTCTTCACACACTCAACCAGGGGATTTATGATACACACACACACTCTGTACACACACACACACACACTGTACACACACTCTCCTACACAGCCTCCACAGTCAGACTCAGCGCTGCACAGTAGCTGCACTTTTTTATCCAAAGTTCAGAGCCGTTTTTCTTCTTCCTCTTCTTCTCCTCCTCCTCTCCTGAGCTCCATGTGCTCAAACAGACAAGTTCCCATAATGCACCTGGGTATGCAGTTTGGTGCGTTGCCATCGGTGTCAGTTGGTGTGACTCAGAGTCTGTGGCTGTGACTCACTTGGCTGCTGTTGGACTTTGCTTCTGGTTTTCAAAATTGGAAAAACGTGGTTCATCTGGAAACGACAACGCCGAAACACTCCGCCTGGAATGTGTGTGTGTGTGTGTGTGTGTGTGTGTGTGTGTGTGTGCGTATGTCTTTCCCTGCCTGCTCGAGGTGAAGGCTCCTGAGGTTCAGGAGTTCCTGCCTCATCATCATCATCATCATCATCTCACGCTCCCATGCTGCCTTCATGAGCGTTGTTTTGGGCTCCCCGGGCTCAGCCGGTGGATATTCTCCAGACTGAGTAACTCCTTCAGCCTTATCATCCTGTCTCTCAGGGTCTCCTCAGGTCCTTGAACCTGAGGACCTGTGGAGCTCCAGCTGCAGGCTCCTCCTCTTCATCAGGCCTGGATCAGCCTTTAGTTTCTCATTCTGGAGTTCAAACTATGTGAGGAAACCAAACTGTGGCTCATAACTCAGACTCAGCAGCCAGTCATCCCTCAGTCATGTAACGCCCAAACCACCGCTGTCACTGTGGGCCCGGGGTTGTCATAGCAACGGACTGCCAACAAGCTACAACTGGAGGAAAAAGAGGGAGACACCAACGAGAGAGAGGTCGGGGGGGTGAGACAGGATATTCGTCATACGCAGAGTATTCTCACTCTGTGTGTTTGTGTGTGTGTGTGCGTGTGCCTGTGTGTGCAGGTTTAAGTGTGTGTGTGTGTGTGTGTGTGTGTGTGTGCGTGTGGCTCCTCAGTGTGCAGAGCGCTAAGCTACATTAGCAGCCGGTGGTCTCAGCACCACAGTGACAGATCCAGAACAAGCAGATGGGATGAATGTAGGGATTCAGCCAGGAGCAGACCTGAGGCACACACACACACACACACACACACACACACACACACACACTCACACACACACACACAGGGCAGTCAGAAGGAAACAAGGGAAGAAGGGAACTCTGTTATTCAAAGGCAAGACTGAGTCACCAGCAGAGAGGAAGAGAGGCAGGGAGGGAGAGGAGCAGGTGAGAGTGAAGAGAGGAAGAGGAGATGGAGAGCTACGAGAGGGAGAGAGCGTGTGCGTGTGTGTGCGTGTGTGTGTGCGTGTGTGTGTGTGTGTGTTTTATTATTGTATCCAAGGCAGAGCAGCAGCCTCTAAGTTTCCAGCCTCCTTCTCCTCCTCCTCCTTCTTTGGAGCGGCAATTTCCTGAACCGAGGCCAGGAAACTCTGCGTCGGTCGGCCCGGAGACTCGCCAGAGAGCATTGTGGGAAGAAGGGGGGGGGGGAGAGAGGGCTTTATATAGACTCCTCTGGGCAGCTACACCTCCGCCCCTCTGCATGGGGCTGTAAAGAGAGAGAGAGAGAGAGAGAGAGAGAGAGAATTAAAACAAAGAGGGGAGGAGGAGGAAGAGGAGGAGGATGAAGAGGAAGAGGGAGCAGCGAGGTTCACCGTTGACATTAGACTGACATGACAGAAACTTGAGGGGCCATTAGTGTCCATCACACACACACACACACACACACACGACTGAACGAGGACACCTGACCCCTTCAGCCCATCAGGCCACACACACACACACACACACACACACACACACACACACTCAGCTTCATATTGTCCTGAAATTGAGGCAGAAAAGAGTAAACTCAAGCAGAAACAGACAGAAGCTGAAATGAAACGATACTGAAGTCGAAGCTCAGGATAAGATGCTGCATGTGAGCCTGACCTCTGACCCCCCCCCCCCCCCCCCCCAGCAGGGATCACTCACAGTCTGACCTGACATCACCGGGGGCCTGAGGGCTCCAGATAAAGAGAACGCTTAGTTTCATGTTCAGCTGCACAAAGTAAACAAATCACACACTTCCTGTGTATTAATTAGTCCTGACGTGGGCGGGGTGAAGCACGTCAAGTTCAAGTTTGTAAGGCTGACGTGCACACACACACACACACACACACACACACACACGGCTTCCCCTTCCATTCCCTTGTTATCTGCCGTACAGCTCTTCCTGAGTGGAATGTTGAGGAAGGCTTGTCTCACTCTGGCACGACGCTGACATCCCTGGCACAGAGAGGTGTGTGTGTCCGTGTGTGTGTCCGTGTGTGTGTCCGTGTGTGTGTGTGTGTGAGACGGAGTCAAAGAGTTGAGGTGAGATTCCAGGGCGGTGAGCTCAGAGTGTTTTATGTAAAGTCTTCTTCATCCACCTCTTGGTAGCGTAGCAGCAGAACCCATTACTAAACCTGTGCGTGTGTGTGCGCTTGTGTGTGTGTGTGTGTGTGTGGTCATGCATGTGTGCCTCATTGGCCAAACACACTTGCAGCAGCTTAGGGTGGAGTGTGTGTGAGATCCTGGGTGCTGTGGGGTCTTTAGTGGGGTCAGTTTACAGTTAAAAAATCCATACGTGTGTGTTGATGTGTGTGTTGATGCGTGTGTTCATGTGTGTGTTCATGTGTGTGTTACATGTGTG
>NW_027467254.1:52500-65053 GCF_046128005.1 Genypterus blacodes
AGGGGCGATGCAGAGCAGCTGAGGGGCGATGCAGAGCAGCTGAGGGGCGATGAGGATGAGGAGAACACAGGAGCTGATGTGAAACACAACACAACAGAGAACAGAAGAACACTTCAGTCAAGGAGATGTTTGGTGTTTGTTTCAGTGTTTAGGATGAAAGCTGTCCTTCCTCTTCCTCCTCTTCCTCCTCTTCCTTCTCTTCCTCCTCCTGACGGTCGTGGCCTCCTGCATTTTGTTGCGTGTGTACAGCGTCAGTGAGGAGAGAATAAGGAGAGAAATCCAGGAGGCAGGCCGGCGTGTTTCTGTGCTGCTCCTAATCTCATCAGGAGACACACACACACACGCACACACACACGCACACGCACACGCACACCTGCCTTTGGTATGTTTCTCATTTAGATGAAGTGGAGGCCTTGGTTGTATATTTATGTTTGTCTCTGTTTTCCTCTCTGGCGTCCGTGTGAGAGATCTGCAGTTTGGGATCAAACCCTGTGAGCCTTACATCCATCTGTAAACACACACACACACACACACACACGCACACACACGCACGGCACACCGCAGCCATGAACATACACAAACAGAATCATGCCACGATTTACATTGAACAGACAACCTCATACAAACACTGCACAGGCCCAGATAGATACTCCTACACACACACACACACACACACACACACACACACACACAGGCATGCAGGGTGTGTGTGCAGAGAGCGGGAGAGAGATTAAACATCACTAAATCTTGACCTTGTGTACGCTCTGTGCTATGCTTCATGAAAGTGTGTGATCTGAGATGAAGGTTGATCTCCGTCATGAACTGAAGTGTGGGGAGGAGAAAACTCCTCCTGAGATGAAGCAGGAGGTGAATCCTGGGCCTTTCCTCCTTTCACACACACACACACACACACCACATGAATCCAGACGCAAACCTGCACCATGCATGTACATTAATCTATACACACACACACACACACACACACACACACACACACAGTAAGAGTGTGTGTTTCAGGTCCTCTGGGTGTAACAGGAAGCCCCAGAGTTCTGTGGGTGCACTGATATCATTGTTCCCCCTGGAAACTGTAGGACAAACGCACATTTGTTCCTGGTGAAGTCAGAGGAAACGTTCCACGCCGCCGTGCGTTCCCACTCCGATCCTCCAGGGAACGCCGGCCAGGAGGTCCTGGAATGTGGATGCCTTGGTGAATGTGTTAGATATAAAACTGGCAGGATGGAGACGCACGCAGGCCAGAGGAAGGTCGACCACAGCTGCTGTTAACACCTGCACACACACGCACACACACACACACACACACACACACACACACACACACAGGACAGGAAGCTGCTGGCGTACGTTCAAGAAGGAAGACGGCGCCCAACACACCTCAAACTCATCTGCACTCCTCTGTGTCCTCAGCTCATCGTCACCTGCAGCCTGTCACCTCCAGCTGCATTGGTCAGGGGTCAGGGGTCATCAGCTGTGTGACATCCTGACACGTTCCCTGGCTCAACATTTGGGGACAGTGTGTGTGTGTGTGTGTGTGTGTGTGTGTGTGTGTGTGTGTGTGTGTGTGTGTGTGTGTGTGTGTGTGTGTGTGTGCTCTCGCTCTCTTTCACTTCTGTGTGCAACCAAAGCAGATTTTCTGTTCCAGATCGATGGAACAATGGAACAATAGCAGAGTCTTTGCAAAACCCAGTGTTTGCATTTTGACAGGCGGGCTTCAGAATGTTGTAATGTAATGTAAACTCTCAGGAGCATGGAGGCAGATGGCGCCGACCTTTGCCCTCTCTGGCTCGGATCTGGCTCGGATCTGAATCATCATCATCATGATCATGATCATCAGCTCATCTGTCCCATTTGTTGCTTTGCTCTTTTTTTTTTTGATCTTCTGGAATCTCACATCCACCCCGACACAGAAACACCCAGATCCAGAGATGAGCAGGAGAGCAGGAGATCTGGAAGGTTTGCTTTCCCTCCAACAGAGACGTGAGATGTTGATTTGGTGAAGAATGAATGAGAAGATCCAAGTCTGACTCCAAACTGATTCAGACTGCTCACGATCTTTAACTGTTTGATTTGTTTGTTTGATCGCAGCGACCTGGAGGGACAAGAGGGACAGGAGGGACAGGTGAGGACCTGGACGGACAGGTGAGGACAGGTGAGGACAGGAGGGACAGGAGGGACAGGAGGGACAGGTGAGGACCTGGACGGACAGGTGAGGACAGGTGAGGACAGGTGAGGACAGGTGGGACAGGAGGGACAGGAGAGGACAGGAGGAACAGGTGAGGACAGGTGAGGACACATAAAGGTCTGATATCAGACAGATCAGAACATGTTGACGTGATTGAGAGCTCAATCAGTCCAAGCTTAATCGAGCTGAAAGAGGTCGCCATGGTAACATTGGTCCGGTGGACACTTTGGACTGTAAATGAACACATTAACTGTTAGATTAGTTTGTTTGTTTTTGTGTGAGCTTACCAGCTGAGCTTAGAGGAGACAGACGTCATGATGGAGGCAGAATGGAGGCTGTCGCTAATGACAACCTGGTGCAAACATCATGTGACTGAAGACTTTAACCTGTGTGTGTTCGCTTAAGGACACTTTGAGTCTCAGGATATGCAAACAGATCCAGTCTGTCAGGTTCCTTGTCACTTCATCACAGATGGCATGAAGGAACGTTTGAACTCTCTGTCATCCTCACCAAGCAACTCAGGTTCATCCTCTGGGAACCAAGACAGACAACTGAGGAGGAGGAAGAGGGAGGAGGAAGAGGAAGCAAAACTCGATTTCTGCATTTAACCGAAACGATGAGGAGCAATGTGGACTAAACATGAGGATCAGGTCCTCATGTCCTCAGGAGAGGACGCCCAGACTATCAACACACATCATCAGGGGATCGTGAGTCTCCACAGCTCTCACTCCCGTCTGGGCAGCAGCTGGAGAAATGTGTCCAAGTGTGGACGGACCCACAGAGCGACGGACGGACCCACATTGGCGTCCACAGCGTCCTCCCCACACACACTACATCACCACATCCGTATCCAAACCTCTGCCCATAACTTCCTGTCCACACTCCTGTCATCACCCCCTCCCCCTCCCCTCCCCAGGTCTTCCTCCCCGGCCCTGAATGCCCCTCTGTGCCCCTCTGTCCGTGTTAATCCAGGGAGGGATTGTTCCGCCGTGTTGTCCGCCATGCTGGACGGCCCTGAGCGCTTGATGTCCCAGCATGCCTCTCTCCTCTCTGTTGTCTGTCTCACCTCTGACCTACTTCTCTCATGTTGTCCAGAGCCCTGGCGTGTAAACAGAGCAGGGATGTTTAGAGACGGGATGCAGAAGACCTCCATGTTTACACACACAAATATGTTTCAGCCTCTGAGTCACAAAGTTTAACCTGGAACCACAGAGACACACAGAGTCTTCTAGTTGGTCTGGACTCAGAGTGAAGAGGAAGAGGAAGAGGAGGAGTGCACTTATACCCCACTCATATAACTGCAATATTGATTTACTTTACAAATTCATTTTTCTATTCTAGACTTTGCCAGTTGGAAACATTCTGACTCCACCTGCTGATGTTTCAATCAACCAATTGGGAGAGAGTTTCAGTTCCCAGCTCCGCCCTGGTTTCCGCTCTTCAGACAGGAAGGAGGAAGAACCTCCTCCCCTTCATGCCGGAGGAGAAGAGAACCCATGGATGAAGGATTAAACCTGTTAAAGGAGGAACAGCAGAGGTTTTTAAGCTTAAATGTCTTTATAAACAAACACAGCAAAGCTCACAGTTGTTGTCAAATCAAGAAAATGATCATAACTGAAAATAAATTGTAAATAAACCAACATGAATCTTTACTTTAATCTTTATATCACTAACGTTCACCTGAGAGACAAAACATTCATGCTCCAACTCATCAAGTCACTGTGGGCGGGGCAGAGTGACATTAAAGTGACGTGATTGGTCAGTTTCCCTGTCAGTCAGCTGGGCTCTGATCTGAGACTCTGGAGGTTCAGGACTTTACAAGCTTCAGGATGAAGCTGAGGGTGAAGCTTCATCACACACGAAGGGGGGGCTCAGAGAGTGTTGGGTTATGTTGTGTTATGTTGTATTGTGTTGCGTTGTGTCTCATCTCCTTGCTGTTGCTGTTGGTTTACCTGCTCAGCTTCTGTGGGATTGTTGCTAAATGCTACTTAGCCTGTTTGGCTAGGTTGCTAACTTGGTTGCTGTGGTGAAATATCACCTTCACACACTTGAATGGCTGTTTGAAGCTGGTGTGTGTGTGTGTGTGTGTGTTGTCATAGAGGTGGTTCTGTACAGGTTCTGTCAGGTGTAAGCTTGAAGCTTGTGTGTTTGTAGCTCTGTAGCTCCGTCCCTCCTGCTGGTGGCGCTGTCCTATCAGGGGCCTGGACCTTCTTTGACCAGCAGCTCCACCTGAGCGTGTCACTGCTCCATCACACACCTAACTCAGGTGTGTGTGCAGCTGAGGGTAGCTCACCGGGTCACATGGAGCCTTTCACCTCAGTAACCGGTTCAGACCCGTTCAGAACAATAGAAGCGCTTCCTGTTGTGGTTCCTGTGTTCAGATGTGCAGTGCTGGCTGATGTTCAGGGTGAAGCAGACTGAGCTCAGCTGATGGTTCTGTTCTGATGACAGCTGGGAAGCTTTCACGTCCCAATCTGCCTGCTTCCTTCTAAAGGTGTCACATAAAGTTTACTGCACAAGAATTCAGACATCGATGAACCTACAGGTCTGCTTGAAGACACTGTAATCTTTGTGTCAATAATACCTGTGTGTGTGTGTGTGTGTGTGTGTGTGTGTCTGTGTGTCTCAGTCTCTCTGTCTCTCTGTCTCTCTCTCGGGCATCGACCCCACAGCCTGCTGGGTCTCGTGTCCTTGCTGTCGTGTCTCCGCGGCCCCACGCTGCGCCGCGCTGCTGCTTTCCATACGGGGCGGGTCGCTGCTCAGTCCGGCTCAGCTCGGTGCGCACCGTCACCGAGCCGCTCTGCCCGAGTGTGTGCCTGTGTGTTATTGTGTGTGTGTGCGGGGAACATGGGTCTGGAGAAGGAGAAGTCGCACACCAGCATCATTATGGACGCGGACGAGTTTAACCGAACGATCGAGCCGATGCTGTCGAAGAAAGGGAAGCTGTACGCGGAGCCTCCGGACCGGGACCCGGGGGACATCAACGCGCACTTGAAGGTAAGGAGAGCCGCGTAAAGGAGCCGCGTAAAGGCGCAGAGGAGCCGCGTAAAGGCGCAGAGAGCAGCATTGTTTACAAGTTTGGTCCGTCAATTGTCGGAAGTCGTTAAGCTGCCTGTGCGCCCCGGCGGTCCACCTTCATCATCATCATCATCATCATCACCACACGCCTTCCTGTCAGTGTGTGAACTTGTGTTTGTGTGTGATCCGGCAGGTCGGGTTCGAAGACGTCATCGCCGAGCCCGTCTCGACCCACAGCTTCGACCGGGTCTGGATCGGGAGTCACGCCGTGTTCGAGCTGGTCAAGTTCGTCTTCTACCGGCTGCTCAGCACGCTGCTCGCCGTGCCGCTGGCCTTCATCCTCGGCCTGCTCTTCGCGGTGATCAGCTGTGTTCATATCTGGTACGGACGCGTTCCCCCGAAGCCGGACTGGTCTCTAAGCAACCGGCAGCCCAGGTTACATGGCTCAGAGCCAAACATGCCTCTCTATAAACAAAGTTCTCTGCTCTTAGATCGTTAGAAGGTGATGATACTCTAATCACACTGAAAAGATAGAAAATCATGTAAACACATCATGGTAAACACACACACATGTAGGGCATCACAGGGTTAATAGAGTCCAGGTCATGGATCCAAGGACGCTCTATCTTAGGCAACTGAAAACTTAAGCAACAGTTGCCTTTCCTTGGGGCAATGTTCTGATATCAGAAGATACAAGTTACAAGTTATAAGCTTAGACTTTAATGAGGAGGGGGAGGAGGAGGATCTGAGTCTTAGTGTTGAGCTCCAGACAGATGAAGAGTCAGCAGGGGCGTTAGAGGAGCGTTAGAGGAGCGTTAGAGGAGCGTTCCAGCGTTCCTGCTGCCTCATGGATGTTTGTTCTGTCCCTGCAGGCAAACATTGACAGAAGTGCCTTACACAGAGAACGTCACATGTAAAGTCCCTCCAGTGTTTTGTTTTGATATGATGTCATGACGCTCCATTATCCACGCCTGCATCAAGCTCAACCAGGTCACGCCACACGTATGTTCCCCCGTTCATGAGCACTTTATGGAACAACATCAGATCTATGCCCAGGAGGAAGCTCTGTATGGAAAACTGTGAGGAATGTGGCGTTCAGGGGCCGGTGGAAAAAAACGCCCCGTGCCCTTTTCCAGATTGTTGGCATTCTGAGACGACTCGCTGCTCTACGGCCTATTTTCAGAGAGCAGTGGGACATTCCTCACACGCAGATAGAGCGAGCGGGGCAGAGTTACTTTTCGCCTGACCTCTGACCTCTGACCCCGCTGCTCCTCTAGGTGAGGGCTCAGGACGATGCAGCCACAGGTATTCATCAATACAGACACCTGAGCAGGTGTGTGTGTGTGTGTGTGTGTGTGTGTGTGTGTGTGTGTGTGTGTGTGTGTGTGTGTGTGTGTGTGTGTGTGTGTGTGTGTGTGTGTGTGTGTGTGTGTGTGTGTGTGTGTGTGTGTGTGTGTGTGTGTGGGGAATGTCAGGAAGGGAGGTCACGCAGAGCAGAGCAGAGCGGCTTCAAAGAGAGCAGAACCTTAGCAACAACAACTCTAACGCACCTTCTCTCTTTATGTAACAGAGCCTAATAAGGGCGGCAAGGCGGGGAAACAATGAGCTTACATTCTGTCTGATACTGTGTGTGTGTGTGAGAGAGAGGCTGATAAGGAAACACAAACACACAACACACACACACATGAGCCCAGCAGAGGAGAAGCCCAGAGTCCAGACGCTCTACAGCTCACTGATTTATTTAGAGAACTTCTTGCTGCTTTTATTTTCTAGAGCTCAATAGGAAATTTGCAGAATTTAAATCAAAGAAGGGTTTACCAGGTCAAAGTTGTCTGGTAGAGTGTTTGTTTGACGTCGTTCCTTTGATTCAGACAAACAGCTTCAGACCTTCAGACCCTTAGACCCTTAGACCCTTAGACCCTTAGACCTTTAGACCTTTAGACCTTTAGACCTTCAGAACCTCAGACCCTTAGACCCTTAGACCCTTAGACCTATAGACCTTTAGACCTTCAGACCTTCAGACCCTAAGACCTTTAGACCCTCAGACCTTCAGACCTTCAGACCCTCAGACCTTCAGACCTTCAGACCTTCAGACCCTCAGACCTTTAGACCCTCAGACCTTTAGACCCTCAGACCCTAAGACCTTTAGACCCTCAGACCTTCAGACCTTTAGACCTTCAGACCCTCAGACCCTAAGACCTTTAGACCCTCAGACCTTCAAAATGACTGAGCCGTTACTCTCTTCCAGGTTGGTGATGCCTCTGATCCAGAGCTTCCTGATGGTCTTGCCGTCCCTCCGCGTGGTGTGGAGGAGCGTGACGGACATGTTCCTGACGCCGCTCTGCCAGAGCGCGGGGAAGAGCCTGTCCTCCGTCCACGTGGAGACCACAGAGTACTGACGCCTCTGAGGCCACCAGGAGAAGGACACAGAAGAAGAAGAAGAACCAAAGAAGCTTGACTGACGGAGGTGGTGGAACACGTGAGCTCTCTCTCTACAGCAACATGGGGAATTAAACTCACAAAATAAAGTCCCATCACTCTCATGTTCCCTAGAGGAGAACATCTGACTGTAGATCCTGATGAGCTCCTCTGTCTGATCATCACGCCTCCTGATGAAGAGCTCACATGCTCCACGCGTCCTCAACCTGACCAAATCAAGTCTCCTCACTCTTTTAGTTTGTGAACGAGAGTTGAATCTTATCACACACACACACACACACACACACACACACACACGCACGTGCACACGCACACGCACACACACACACAGCTGAGTCATGTTCCTGCTTGTATCCCCTGTGTGTGTGTGTGTGTGTGTGTGTGTGTGTGTGTGTGTGTGTGTGTGTGTGTGTGTGTGTGTGTGTGTGTGTGTGTGTGTGTGTGTGTGTGTGTGTGTGTGTGTGTGTGTGTGTGTGTGTGTGTGTGTGTGTGTGTGTGTGTGTGTGTGTGTGTGTGTGTGTGTGTGTGTGTGTGTGTGTGTGTGTCTCCAGAGCTTCAGCTGCAGGTCTAACGTCGTTCTGAGGAGCGTTTGTTTATATGAAATGCTGAGCTGCAGCTTGTTTATCTTACTTTCACACTCGACTCTCTGCTCTCTGCTTTCACACGCAGCTGATGTTTATATTAGAAGAGTTGGAGATGTTTTTTTTTTAAATACTGAATGAATCAAATTTGGATTGAATCTGAATCTGAGACGAGGGGTTAATAATTTATTTGTGTGTCGTCTGGAGGAGGATCTGATCTGAGCTCTAACACCTTCAGACTCTTTAATCTGTTAGAATCATGTGGATCTGAACTCTGCAGCTGTGCTCCGGTCCTGATCCGTGTGTTCCGGTCCTGATCCGTGTGCTCCGGTCCTGATCCGTGTGCTCCGGTCCTGATCCGTGTGCTCCGGTCCTGATCCGTGTGCTCCGGTCCTGATCCGTGTGCTCCGGTCCTCATGTCCAAACTAATCTCCTGTAGATGTGATCGGTGGGGGCGGGGCCTCGTTCATCAGGGGGTTGGTTTGGAGTGAGATCTGATCAGAATCCAGGTGAATTTGTCGGCTCTGTCAGGTGTGGATCAGGCTCAGCCGTGGACCAGGACTCAGCTCAGCCCCTGAAACACTCTGCAGCTTTGCAAAGTCTAAACTGTACAAACACTTTGGATAAATGAATAATCCAGATTCTTAAGGTGATTTGTGTGATTCATGTCTGAACTTCCTGTTTCTGTCTGATTGCTTTGTTTATCTGCTCAGTTTGGAATAAAGCTGATGTACTCCAACAAACCCAAAGTGTTGTTCTTAGACCTTAGACCTTAGACCTGATCTCCCTCCATGTGGCCACCAGAGGAGCTGATGAGCCGGTGAGGCGGCGGCGTGCCAGAGCCGCCTCTCGTAAATCAGTGATTTGTCAGTTTCCTGCACAGAGAGGCGCCGTGACCCCCGGCCTCGCTCACACACGCCCCCCCTGTGCTGGGCCCCCATCAGTCCCTCAGCTGGAGGCCTGAGGGAACACACCTGCTACTGACACTACAACTGTGACTGCTACTGCTGTCACAGCTTCTTCCTCTTCTTCTTCTTCTTCTTCTTCTTCTTCTTCTTTTATACTGCTGACTTCTTGCAGCCCTGTCCCTCAGCAGTGAATCCTGGACTCAGAGACATTTGACCTCTGACCTATTTAACTTTACCCGCTGCTTCCAGCGCTGTAATGCCGTGTGAGGACTTCATCCAGCAGGTGGCTCCTCCTCCTCCTCCTCCTCCTCCTCATGCTGCTGTTTAGACTTCAGTAAACGTGTGTGTGTGTGTGTGTGTGTGTGTAAACCATCCTGGGCTCAGCCTGTAACCCTTTGATCTCAGCGACTTCCTGCTGTCACTCTAAAGGGAAACTCACCGTTCATTTGCATGTCTGCTGCTTCAGATAGGATCAAGGTCAAAGGAGCAGTTTGACCTTTGGTTTGTTCTGTGTGACCACACACACACACACACACACACACACACACACACACACACACACACACACACACACACACCTGACACACTGGCCCTGGGACAGGATCAGCTGTTTCAGAGCAGAGTGTTTGCAGACACACTTACATTACTCAGTCTAATGATGAACTTCACTTTGTTCCCACAGATCCTGTTTTGTTTGTGAGCTGTGTGTGTGCATGTGTGTGTGTGTGACAGCCTGAGGGAACGTCTCCTCACATCAGTGTCCTGCTCCGTACGACCTGATGACCCCGCAGATCCTCACACAGGTCGGTGTTCATCTGGAAGCTTCATGGGGCTAAAATGCTCCTGCAGCTCACACACGCACACGCACACACACACACGCGCACACGCACACGCACACGCACACGCACACACACACACACACACTGAGCCAAGGTGAGCTGACAGAGGAAGTGTAAACACTCCTGACCATGTGAGAAAGTGAAGGATGTTTTAATCGGCCCATGTTTCCCTCAGTGTGAGCGCTGTGTATTTAGTATAAATGTTCTTATTCACAGGACATACTTCTCCTAATCTCTCCATTATGATGATGAGCACTTCACTCCCTCAGGCTCGGGTGTGACACACACACACACACACACACACACACACACACACACACACACACACACACACACACACACACACACACACACACACACACACACCTTTCCATGAACGCCCAATAGCAGAGCAGAGGGGTGTGTGTGTGTGTGTGTGTGTGTGTGTGTGTGTGTGTGTGTGTGTGTTCAGTCTTATTCCCCAAATAAACTTATTCCAAACTGATTACAACAACCCGTTTGTTGGGAGCGAGCAGAGCAGCTATAGGGTGAGAGGAGGGCACACACACACTCACTCACACTCACACACTCACACACACACTCACACTCACACACACACACAGGTGGCTGCGCTCAGGGGATCCAAGGCGACGCGCAGAGCTTCCTTCCTCCTCTCCTTCTTCTTCTCTTCCTCCTCCAGTGGCAGGAGTCAGTTGGTGGCCGCGGTGCCCGCAGGAAGCAGAGCAGTGCTCGGTCAGGTCCGCTCCTCTCCTCTCCTCTCCTCCACCCGCCTACACGCCTCCCACCCCGCCGCTTCCTCTACTTCACCGGGCAGCGCAGAGCCAGTGGACAGACAGCATGACCGGAGGACTGAAGGACGGAGACACAGAGACAGACCGAGAGGAGGTACAGTCAGCGGGACTCGATCTCATCCAGGAGCTAATTGATCTGCGGTGTTCGCACCTCTTCTCCCCTCTGACATGACTGATGGCTCTGCTCCGCTCCGGGAATGTTGGAGCTCACGGAGCCGCATTAGCGCGCACATGTCAGCTCGTTACCGCCGCGTCTTCTCACCGGGACGATGGAATCCAAGTGGAAACGTCGCGCGTAAAAGCCGGGGAGACAAATTTAGAATAACCACCAAGTCTTTCTCCACTCCAGGGGAGTTATAAATGTATTTTTAAAACAAATCTGATGAATCTTTACTGTACTTTAGGTGTAAATGGAGAGGGAGCGGCACTTTGCGCGTCACAGTCAGAAAGAGTGAGGTTTTCACACTGAGGTGCGGAATGCGGCGATGTTTTTACTTATAAAGGTGTAAATACATCATCAGGTCACAACTGGAGAAATAGAGATGAAAATGATGCGCTGTGTGTGTGTGTGTGTGTGTGTGTGTGTGTGTGTGTGATGACCCCTTGCGGCGGGTTGGAGGGGTGTGGTCCCTGCGCGCGGGGCAGGCTGCTGCTGACTCTCCAGCCTTCCTCCTCCTCCTCCTCCTCCTCCTCCTCCTCACTCTCTTCTCTCTCTCTGCCTCCTCCGGATCTTTGACAGGAGTTTCTGCATTCGCCGTTCATCAGGAAACAAGGGAACATTTACAAACCCAACAACAAGGACGACATGGATAACGAGAGCCTGAACGAGAAGACGATGCATGACGTGCACACCAAAGAGATCGACCTGGTCAACCGGGACCCCAAGCACATCAACGACGACGTGGTCAAGGTGAGCGGGGCGTCCTGACGGGTTACGGGTCAAAGTGGGATCGTTGTCTTGGTTCTAGTCTGTCTGTCGAGTCCCGAGTGTGAGCTGAAGCTTCCATACCTCCGTCAGAGTGAACTTACACCTGACGAACTTTGTAAAAGTGGAATAAAGTGCGGAGCGTCGCTGCGCCGCGCCGCACTGCGCGTCACTGCACGGCCACGTCTCTGTGCGCACCTTAAACTGTGGGCACGTTAAACTGTGCGCCTCGCTGCGTCCTGCTGCGTCCCGCACACTGAGTTTCCCCTTTTAGGAGACGAGTGTGAAGAGTGTGAAGAGTGTGTAGTGTGTGTAGTGTGTGTAGTGTGTGTAGTGTGTGTAGTGTGTGTAGTGTATAGAATACGACAATATAGGCACACTGTCCACGTGCGTAATGTGCGTAATGTGCGTAATGTGTGTAGTGTGTGTGTGTGTGTGTGTGTGTGTGTGTGTGTCCTGAAACATCCTCCGTGTGTCCAGCAGAGGAAACATTACGAATTTCCTGTTGTTGGACAGTTGTTTCCCACACGTCTTTCTGTTTGTGAGAGAGTTTGGAAAAGTGGAATTCTTTCCATGAGACACACACACACACACACACACACACACACACACACACACACACACACACACACACACACACACACAAGCTGCGTGTTAGAGCGGGGACACACTGGGACACCTGACAGGGAGGAGCAGCTCCTCTCAGGCTCACTGTGTGGGGCTCAAAGGGGGCGGGGTCAGGAGGCGGGGCTCTCTGGGGGGTCAGGAGTCATGAGGCGGGGCTGTGAGGTCATGAGGTGGGAGTCAGACCTTTGAAATGCCTGAACTCTGCCTTGTTAAAACAGGGAAACA
>NW_027467255.1:0-12500 GCF_046128005.1 Genypterus blacodes
GGACGCCAGGGAGAGTTTACCTAAATACTGAAGAAGAAAACCACACACACACTCAGCACACTGTGTGTGTGTGTGTGTGTGTCAGTGCCTTTGTTCTTCACTGCATGTTCACATTGATTTCCCTCCCCCTTCTCCTCCTCTTCCTCCTCCATTCGTGTCGGATCATCCTCGCTGTAGATGGACTGTTAGCACATTAGCACGTTAGCACCGCTGTGGGGACGGATTGTTTACATAGGCACAGGATCCAGGATCCTCTGGACCTCCAGTCCTCCTCCTCCTCCTCCTCTTCATCATCTCCTCCAGTCTCTGACCCTCTCTCAGTCTGAGTTTACATCATGTTCTGGACCAACTGAAGCCTTTGGGCCTTGAATTTGAGTGTAAACGCCTCAGAGGAGGCAGAGGAGCCAGGAGGAGGCAGAGGAGGAGGCAGAGGAGGCAAAGGAGGAGGAAGAGGAGGCAGAGGAGGAGGCAGGGAGGTTGTAGCAGTCTAATCGTTTATCTCAAAGGATATAAAAGGAAATATGATAAATATATAAGTGCACCTTTATGATAACTCTAAACACTTTGACCCTGCTTCCTTTGACCTTTAACCTCTGACCTTCATCTTTGTTTGATACATTTACTGATTTAGAGACGCATGCTATTTTTATACTGCACTTGCATAGATCAATCATCTGTATATTAGTTTGAGATCATATCCTGTGTGTGTGTGTGTGTGTGTGTGTGTGTGTGTGTGTGTGTGTGTGTGTGTGTGTGTGTGTGTGTGTGTGTGTGTGTGTGTGTGTGTGTGTGTGTGTGTGTGTGTGTGGATGTTTTTATACCATAAGTATGCAGTCATGCCAGTGTGACTCAGAGTCTAAACGTGTTTAATAAGAGAATGCACATGTCTGTCTGTCTGTCTGTCTGTCTGCTGCTGGTGTCTCTGGTTCTTATCTTAAAGGCTTCTGGTTTGGGTGTGTGTGTGTGTGTGTGTGTGTGTGTGTGTGTGTGTGTGTGTGTTGTAATTAATAAGACTAAATATTTCTCCTAATCAGGAAGCAAAATGTTCACTGCTGGAACTTAACTCGTCTTCTTTTTGTTGCTGTTTCCAAATAAAGAAATGCTTTTGTACATCTGCCCTCTCCTTCCTGACTCTGTGTGTGTGTGTGTGTGTGTGTGTGTGTGTGTGTGTGTGTGTCTCTGTACATCTGCCCCCTCCTTCCTGACTCTGTGTGTGTGTGTGTGTGTGTGTGTGTGTGTGTGTGTGTGTCTCTGTACATCTGCCCCCTCCTTCCTGACTCTGTGTGTGTGTGTGTGTGTGTGTGTGTGTGTGTGTGTCTGTGTGTGTCTGTACATCTGCCCTCTCCTTCCTGACTCTGTGTGTGTGTGTGTGTGTGTGTGTGTGTGTGTGTCTCTGTACATCTGCCCTCTCCTTCCTGACTCTGTGTGTGTGTGTGTGTGTGTCTCTGTACATCTGCCCTCTCCTTCCTGACTCTGTGTGTGTGTGTGTGTGTGTGTGTCTCTGTACATCTGCCCTCTCCTTCCTGACTCTGTGTGTGTGTGTGTGTGTGTGTGTCTCTGTACATCTGCCCCCTCCTTCCTGACTCTGTGTGTGTGTGTGTGTGTGTGTGTGTGTGTGTGTGTGTGTGTCTCTGTACATCTGCCCTCTCCTTCCTGACTCTGTGTGTGTGTGTGTGTGTGTGTGTGTGTGTGTGTGTGTGTGTTGTGTCTCTGTACATCTGCCCTCTCCTTCCTGACTCTGTGTGTGTGTGTGTGTGTTTGTGTGTGTGTGTGTGTGTCTCTCTGTACATCTGCCCTCTCCTTCCTGACTCTGTGTGTGTGTCTGTGTGTGTGTGTGTCTCTGTACATCTGCCCTCTCCTTCCTGACTCTGTGTGTGTGTCTGTGTGTGTGTGTGTGTCTCTGTACATCTGCCCTCTCCTTCCTGACTCTGTGTGTGTGTGTGTCTCTGTACATCTGCCCTCTCCTTCCTGACTCTGTGTGTGTGTGTGTCTCTGTACATCTGCCCTCTCCTTCCTGACTCTGTGTGTGTGTGTGTGTGTGTGTGTGTGTGTCTCTGTTTCTGTGTGTGTGTGTGTGTCTCTGTCTGTGTATGTGTCTCTGTCTGTGTGTGTGTCTCTGTTTCTGTGTGTGTGTATGTGTCTCTGTGTGTGTGTCTCTGTGTATGTGTGTCTGTGTATGTGTCTCTGTGTGTGTGTGTCTGTGTATGTGTCTCTGTGTGTGTGTGTCTGTGTATGTGTCTCTGTGTGTGTGCGTGTGTGTCTGTCTGTGTGTGTGTATGTGTGTCTGTGTGTGTGTGGCTCTGTGTATGTGTGTCTCTGTCTGTGTATGTGTCTCTGTGTGTGTGCGTGTGTGTCTCTGTGTGTGTGTGTATGTGTGTGCGTGCGCGTCTCTCTCTCTGATTGTGTGTGTGTCTCTCTCTGTGTGTCTGTGTGTGTGTGTCTCAGTGTGTGTGTGTGTGTGTGTGTGTCTCAGTGTGTGTGTGTGTGTGTGTGTGTCTCAGTGTGTGTCTCCAGATCAATCAGACAGAAAACAGAGGGACTTTGTCATTGAGTAACTTTAATGTTGTACTTTGAGCATAAATAGGATCTGTAGGAAGGAAACATTCAGCCTAAAGCCCTTTGGTTAGAGATGATCTTTACATCTAAGGGGTTAAAGTGGAGCTGTGCAGGTTTATAAGGCACAAGCTGAGGCTCAACCAGAGCACACACACACACACACACACACATCCTCATGTTCTATAGAAGGGGCTGAAACTAAAGGAGCAATCAGTGCACTCCCATCCTAAACTCCTCTAAATGTTCCACACACACTTCCTGTTATAGACGCTGGTTACATTCATGCTCCCTACCAGAACACACACATCAGCCGTTAGGTCACGTATGTTACATGTTCATGTTCTCAGAAGGCACTAAAGACTTGAATCTGTCAGGAGAATCTTGGAGGTGCTGCTCTTATAAATGTCCTTGTAAGCGATGTCTTCTTCTTCTGTGGTGTCGGGTCTCTACACCAGGTTGAACTCCTTCAGGTTCTGCTTGAGGATGGTGTCTTTGACCGCCACGAACACAAAGCGGATGTTCTCCGTGTCTGTGGCGCAGGTGAAGTGGGCGTACAGCGTCTTCTCCTTGTCCGGGTTCTGCTCCTGGTACATCTTCAAGATGAACTCCTGCGCTGACTTGATGTCCTGCTGAGGTCCTGCAAGGCACAGAAGAGGGGCGGGGCTTCAGCTTCTAGCTCACTGGGTCTTTAATGATGCTGGAGACACACACACACACACACACACACACACACACACCTGTGAACTCGGGGAAGTAGGTGCCTATGTGAGAGTAGACGATCTTCTCCTCCAGGATGTCGGTCTTGTTGAGGAAGAGGATGACTGAGGACTTCTGGAACCAGGGGTACGTGACGATGGTCTTAAACAGAGCTTTGCTCTCCTCCATACGGTTCTGACAGGAAACACACAGAGGGGGGACAGTTAGAGGGAACAAGAGGTGTGTGTGTGTCTGTGTGTGTGCCTGTGTGTGTTTGCCTGTGTGTGTGTGTGAGTATGTGTGTTTGCCTGTGTGTGTGTTTGCCTGTGTGTGTGTGTGTGTGTGTGTGTGTGTGCCTGCGTGTGTGTGTGTGTGTGTGTGAGAGAGTATGTGTGTTTGCCTGTGTGTGTGTGTGTGTGTGTTTGCCTGTGTGTGTGTGTGTGTGTTTGCCTGTGTGTGTGTGTGTTTGCCTGTGTGTGTGTCTGTGTGTTTGCCTCTGTGCGTGTGTGTGTGTGTGTGTGATATGCCTGTGTGCGTGCGTGTGTGTGCGTGTGTGTGTGTGTGTGTGTGTGTGTGTTTGCCTGGGTGTGTGTGTGTGTGTGTGTGTGTGTGTGTGTGTGTGTGTGAGTATGTGTGTTTGCCTGTGTGTGTGTGTGTACCTCATTGTCACACTCAGCCAGGACTTGGTCGTACTCGCTCAGAGCCACCAGGAAGATGATGGAGGTCACGTTCTCAAAGCAGTGGATCCACTTCCTCCTCTCTGACCTCTGACCCCCGACGTCCACCATCCTGTCAACAACAACAACAGCCAATCCAGCATCACAGTGGAGGCCTGTGCCCCCCCCCCCCCCCTCCCTCCTCTGAACCTGGTCTCACCTGAAGATGACGTTCTCCATGTCAAAGGGATACTCAATGATTCCTGTGGTCGGCACTCTGACCCTCAGGATGTCCTGCAGGTCAGGCAGGTATGAGGGCTCAGAGATCCGGTCCAGGGCGCTCAGGTAACTGGGGGGGTAACACAAACACAAGGAGATCTGTGAGTCCAGATGGATCCAGATGAGTCCAGATGAGAGCAGCAGAGGAAGCAGAGACCAGAGGCTTCATTCAAAACAGGAAGGGACGGCTCATTGAGATGCAAGGACGGAGGTTTGCATTGGAAGGAAGTGTATCTCTCTCTCTCTCTCTCGCTCTCTCGCTCTCTCTCTCTCTCTCTCTCGCTCTCTCTCTCTCTCTCTGCTCGCTCTCTCTCTCTCTCTCTCCCGCTCCCTCTCTCTCTCTCTCTCTGTCTTTCTTGTCTGCAGTGTCCTGTGTGTATGAGATCACTATTTAGCAGAGCTGCAGAGAGAGTATCTGTCTGTGCTCATTATTTGATGTCAAAGTGAGACAGACAGATGTAACGTCTCTCACGTCTCTCACGTCTCTCTCACGTCTCTAACGTCTCTTTGACTCTGACTCCTTCTCCATGTGGAGTCACAGTGACGGTGTGAGTGCTCACTATTTGGTGGAGTCAGACAGTTGGTACTCGTTGCGGCGATCGTAGCACTGCAGTACTCCAGCATCGCTCCACAGACTCTTGATTCCGGCTGAGAGCGTCTGATCAAAGTCCTCCACCTTGTCCACCTCCACCTCTAGGACGGCGCTGGCGTGGGTCTGGGGAGACGCAGGGGGGGAGACAAGGAGAGGACGTGAGAGGGACATGAGACAGACATGATGGAGCTGGAGATCCATGGTGTCTGAAGATCTTTGTGATCAGGGTGTGAAATCAGTTTGGTTCTAAAGCTCCAGCATGTGTGGTTCTGGTTCTGGTTGTGTACCTGGTTCTGGGCGTCAGAGTAGGTGATGCCCAGGGCCTCCATGGCTCGGATCATGCACTGCATGGATGAGTAGATGTTCTGGAACACCAGCTTGGCATAGTTCTTCTTGTCCTCTTCTGTGTATCCTCCTCCATGGATGATCCTCATCTGCTTGATGAAGGTGCTCTTCCCACTCTCACCAGTACCTGAAGACACACATACACACGTGTCAGAACACACACACACGTGTCACATTACACACACGTGTCAGTGATGTCAGTGATGTCCTGGTGGGAACTTCAGATTCCTGACACACAGAATCATTCCCTGTCTGTCACCCAATGCATGCTGGGATACGCTCCACCTCAACTCCAAAGTGAAATTTAGACCCAGAGCCAATAGAAGTACACCAGCAAGTGTGTGTGTGTGTGTGTGTGTGTGTGTGTGTGTGTGTGTGTGTGTGTGTGTGTGTGTGTGTGTGTGTGTGTGTGTGTGTGTGTGTGTGTGTGTGTGTGTGTGTGTGTGTGTGTGTGTGTGTGTGTGTGTGTGTGTGTGTGTGTGCGCGCCTGTGTGTGTGTGTCGTCAGTTTATTCCCTCCATGTTTGTTTTGTGATGAATCATCAGCCTGCATGTGAGCTGATGACTTTATGGTGACACTCAGCTGTGTGTGTGTGTGTGTGTGTGTGTGTGTGTGTGTCATGGCCTCTTGTTTGCTAACGCGCAGACCAATGCAGTTTATTTGAATGAAGATTTGACTGTCAAAGGAAGAAAACAAAGAAGCTGATCTGGAGCTGAAGCTGAGGCTGAGGCTGAGGCTGATCTGACCTCTGAAGATCTGAAGATTCACACAAGAAACAAGAAGGAAACCAAGACTAAACTTATTATACCAACTTATTCTGTTATAGCGTTCTCTTTTATCTGAATGTTTCTCTTTGATTCTGTTTCTTTGTTTCCTCTGTGCGACGTCATTCTGTTCACATTACATCATCACTTCTGATATTCTTTATAGATTTGATTCCTAACGTCTCATTCATTTGTTTGATCCCAGAGACAGAGAGAACATTTCTTATTTGTATTCTTTAAACTTTGATTGAGTAAATAAAGCTCAAATCAAACTCACTAAATGTGTTTATGTTTAAATCTAAGAATGAGATTATAAACTCACAACTTCACACACATGCAAATACACTCACCCACCCACACACACACACACACTCGCCCGCCCGCCCGCCCACACACACACACACACACACACACACACACACACACACACACACACACACACACACACACACACACACACACACACACACACACACACACACACACACACACACACACACACACACACACACACACACACACACACACACACACACACACACACACAGGTCCTGTAGCTGATTCTGCTCTTTTTCTCTCGGCTCATCTAATGCAAACACAATCTATTTGTTAGGCAAATGTGAGTCAGAAGTTGCTGTTTGTTTATATAAATGTGTGTGAGTGCGTGTGTGTGCGTGTGTGATGTCATCACTTTTCTGCTTTCCTGGAGTTTTGCATCAGTAATTCTTCTTCTGCTTGCGTCTTCACAAAGAAAGCTTAGACAAATGGAGCTGATTTGAATGTTCCTTGTTTACAAGTCAAGTTTCTTGGAGATGTGTGTGTGGGGGGGGGGGGAGAGGGTGAACACGGGGTCGGAGGCAAATCATCAGCATGCAATGAACTCCTGCTCAGGATGAAAGTCCTGAACCAGAGGTCCACTAAAGATCAGAGCAAAGATCAGAGCCCCCTGTCCCTGGAGTTCACCTCAGCAGTTAGATATGAATTCTGTAGATGTGTGTGGTGTCCATGATCAGTGGGAACAGAGAGTGTGAGCCTGGGTGAGCCTGAGTGAGCCTGAGTGAGCCTGAGTGAGCCTGGGTGAGCCTGGGTGAGCCTGGGTGAGCCTGAGTGAGCCCCCGCCCCCTCAGGAGACGTGTGGCGTGACAGGAGCAGGACCTGTCAGTCAGACGTCTCTACAGACTGAGATCTTTGCTGCTCTTCTCTGGTTTGACTCTGAAGGCCCCTGGATGAGAGGAGGACCAGCTGCTCCTCTCCTCTGGGCCCGGCTGTCAGAGCCACATGCTGGGTGTTTGGGTTCTAAAGGAGGACTGGAGAAGTTTCAACACCCCTGAAGTGACTGAAGAGTTTAAGAACCAAACTAAACCAACATGTTTACAACATGAACACTCAGGGAGAAAAGAGACAAACTGAAGCTCTCAGCACATAGATGTGTGTGTGTGTGTGTGTGTGTGTGTGTGTGTGTGTGTGTGTGTGTGTGTGTGTGTGTGTGTGTGTGTGTGTGTGTGTGTGTGTGTGTGTGTGTGTGTGTGTGTGTGTGTGTGTGTGTGTGTGTGTGTTGTAATATAAACACATGTTCACTCTCTGAGCTGTGTGTTCCTCTGCAGTCCTTTCAAAATAAGACTTTTCCTTTGGGAAATATGTCAAAGTGAGGGAATCGTTCCTCCAAAGGCCTGAAACCAAACACACACGTGTGTTATTAGAACAAGACTCATGTTTACACGCTTCTGTGTGTGTAAATGTATTATAATATGCATCTGTACGTGTGTGTGCGTGTGTTTGTGTGTGTTTGTGTGGCGGTTTAATGTGCAAAGGGATCCCTGTGGACCTGAATGAACACACACACACACACACACACACACACACACTTCCTCATCAGGTGAGGGACACGTTGCTGCTGTGTGTGTCTGAGCTCATCGCCTCTCTCTCTCTGTTTCTTTATGGAAGCTTCACATTCAACAAACAAGCACCGTGTGTTGACATGTCCTACAGTTACATGTATGTTGCTTTATATGCAGATGTGTCACTTCATGATTAAAACCTGAAAGGATGAAATCTGCTCTCAATCAAATGATTTTGAAATTGATGATTAGATTCAGATGAAGGATACAGAGGAAGCAGCTGGAGTCCTGCTGGGTTCCCTTCTCTTATAACCACACACACACACACACACACACACACGCCTGCCTGTCACATAGATCAGACGTGTCACAGGATGGCTGATTGAAGGTCGGAGCTCCATGCAGACTTGTTAAGTGTGTTTGACTCCCACTCGTCCTCTGTGGGGATTTGACTGTGACATAATGAAGTCCAGTGAGACCAGCTGAGCCTCACACACACCTCACACACACCTCACACACCTGTTACTGTATACCTGAGCATCACTCAGTGTATTTGTCTAACAACAAACAGTCACCATGACAACCAGGACAATAAGTGTCTGCGCTGTCAAAGTCCCTCACACACACACACACACACACACACACTGAATGTGATGTATATCTGAAGTTACAGTGATGTGTTTATTATTATCTGTACGCTCTGTAGCCGCTCCAGCTGCTCTGGGGCTCCTCTAGTAAAGATCTGTCCTGAGGTTGATCCTGGCTGTGGTTCAACCTCTGGTTCTGCGGGCAGCAGCAACCTGAGCCTGCGTGTTTGCAGAACCTCTCTTTACCAGAAGAAGAGGCTGCGGCTCACAGCGGCGGCGGCTGCATTTGCATGACATTTCCATGAGATGCAGCCGCAGCAGCTACCTGTGGCCTCACACGCACACACACACACACACACACACACACACTGAGGACTTTATGGTCAATTGGGTCTCTGAAGTGTCTCTGTTCGTCCTCTGACTGTTCCGCTGGGACGCCGTCCAAAGACCCACATGAGAACAATGGAGGGCTGCTACAAGCTCACTCTACATTAACACACACACACACACACACACACACACACACACACACACACACACACACACACACACACACACAGCATATGAGAGATCTGCCTCAACAGCTGAAACGTCCAGGAGTTCGGTTTAAAAAGAGGGCAAAGATGCTCACACATGCCTCAGTCCATCACACACACACACACACACACACACACACACACACACACACACACACACACACAAACTAGATGAGTCACATTCTATCTGCAGCTTCATTTCCAGAGTCTCTTATCATTTATGAGCACAAACAGAGTCCAGATGCAGAAGAAGGAGAGAGGAAACACAAAGTAAGCAGAGATACGATGACATGATGACACGATGACAGGAGTGAGACTCAGTCCAGCGCTGGCTGAGCTCAGAGACACAGCTGATGCTTTACTATCATGTTTCTGTTATTAAATATGTTGTAATTCATCTAATTTGATGGAGATTTGGAGGACGGCTGCGTTGCCATGGCACCTGTCCGTCCAGGTGTGTCACCATACTATAACTCTCTATGGCCCCCTGCTCACCTACGCCCCCTGCTCACCTAGCAGCAGCAGCTTCAGCTCCCTGCGGGAGTCCTTCTTGTCCTTCCTCAGTTGTCTCTCGATCTCCTCGCTGATCCTCTGGTTCTCTTTGTCCTCCGCGGATACACAACATCCGGCCATCCCTCAAGCTGCCGCGGACCCCCCGCTGGTCTGACTGTGTGATGGTGGACCGTGGACACCGGATGTCCCAACTCGTCTGGATAACCGCGTGTCTGCTCCCGGGTTCAGTGTGTGTGCGCGCAGAGCATCTTCATCAGAGCCGCGCTGCTTCCTGCGTCCGGATGAGACAGAGAGAGAGTGGACGCGTGTCTCAGCTGGGTGGAGGACACTCAGGCTCAGCTCGCGTTCATCTGACGCTTTGGACGCCGGATGTTTCTCACCTGTTGAACTTTATCCAGCTGACCGCAGGGGGGCGGGGCTGCAGACACACCGGAGCAAAGTGGGCGGGGACTCCATGGAAATGAGTCCAGCACCTGGACGAGGCTCAGGTCTCTGCTGGACCCCAGAGTGGGATCTGATCCACTGATCACTGTGATCCAGAGTCATTCCAATGTGTGTGTGTGTGTGTGTGTGTGAGAGAGAGAGAGAGAGTGTGTGTGTGTATGCATGTATGTGTGAGTGTGTGTGTGTGAGTGTGTTCGCGTGTATGCGCGTGTATGTGTGTGTGTGTGTGTGTGTGGGTGAGGGTGTGTGTGTGCGTGTGTGTATGCGTGTGTATGCGCGTATGTGTGTGTGTGTTTGTGTGTGTGTGTGGGTGAGGGTGTGTGTGTGTGTGTGTGTGTGTGTGTGTGTGGGAGGGTGTGTGTGTGTGTGAGCGGGTGTGTGTGTGTATATATGTGTGTGTGTGTGTGTGTGTGTATGTGTGTTTGTATTCGTGTGTGTGTGTGTGTGTGTTTGTATTCATGTGTGTGTGTGTGTTTGTATGTGTGTGCGTGTGTAGGCATGTATGTGTGTGTGAGTGTGTGGGTGAGGGTGTGTGTGTGTCTGTGTCCGTGTAAGGGTCAGTGTGTGTATGTGTGTTTGTATTCGTGTGTGTGTGTGTGTGTGTTTGTATTCATGTGTGTGTGTGTGTTTGTATGTGTGTGCGTGTGTAGGCATGTATGTGTGTGTGAGTGTGTGGGTGAGGGTGTGTGTGTGTGTCTGTGTCTGTGTGAGGGTGTGTGTGTGTGTGTATGTGTGTTTGTATTCATGTGTGTGTGTGTGTGTGTGTGTGGCTCTGAGGCTGTTAGCTGCAGTGTAGCGTAGCAGCTAAACTCTGCTGTCTGTATGAGGTCATCATCTCTCCTCTCTGATTCCTGCTGAGAAGCTTTCTATGCATTATGACATCATTATGACATCACACTGCAACTGTCCAAACTGAACTGCACATTATAATACACACTTAATATGAGCCATCACACACACACACACACACACACACACTCACTGTGGGCCGTATTGATCCTCCTTGGTCATTGATCCTCATTGATCAGTAGTCAATAACACACAGGTGCCTGTGAGTTCAGAGAGGCACAGCTTCTTTAATAAGGCCGTCTGTACACAGAGACTCTGTTTGTCTTTATGGAGACATAAATAAATATCTGAGAAGAACACAGCTGCTGAGGGAACAAAGGACAACAAAGGTGTAAACATACCACCTCTCTGTGTGTGTGTGTGTGTGTGTGTGAGAGAGAGAGAGAGCTGTGGTCACACTGAGCCTCAGCCTGTGTATGGACCCAGCTGTACAGATCAGATCCATCAGGTCTGCTTATAGGTTTAACCCTTCACCTGCTGACACTAACAGAGCAGCAGAGGCCGGTGGTGGAGGTGAGAGGAGGCGGAGGATTAGAATGAGGAGGAGTGTGTGTGTGTGTGTGTGTGTGTGAACTTTAGCCAATACAATGGAAAGAGGAAGAGTGAGTGAGTCATCATCATGATCCCTTTGGAGGCTTCACTCTGCTGTTCTTCATTTTAAAGTTCATTTCTTTCCTGTAAGGTTCCTGGCATCAATCAATCAGCTGTGGATCATCATCACCATCATCTTCCTCTTTATGTTAATCTGAACAAAGTTTCCTTACTGAGAGATCAAACACAAACATTTACATTCTCCTCTTCAAAAGCAAAGCAAACCAACAAGAACAGAATGATCCATGAGACGTACATGACACAGATACATGTGATCAACACCAACATTCAACCTGCCAAAGAGTTAGGGTTACAAAGCCACATATATATACATATATATACTGTATACATATATATATGTACTGTTTATAGAGAGAGAGAGATGTATGTACAGGTTAGAGTCAAGATTGCACAATGCCTCATTAAAATGTCCATCACAGGCCGATGGTGAAGGGAATCGTTACAAATCATACAGAAGATAAGTGAGGATGACTGAGGATGATCCATTCATGAGCACGGGAGCCAATCAGAGAGGAGAACAAGGTCTGACTTTGGTTCGAACGTCACGGCAACACGCAGCCCACCTTAGTTTCTACAACAGTCACACAGTCGGGCTGTGATTGGACCGTTAGGACCGATGGTGTGTGTGTGTGTGTGTGTGCATGTGCGTGTGTGTGTTGGGGGAATACCATTGACTTTGTGAAACACTTGCAGAAGTCAGTCAGTCAGTCAGTCAGTCAGTCACAGTGATGTAATTGAAGTAAACAGAGCAAAGTGGCGTCCGGTGCTTGGGTTGTTGTTGTTGTTGTTGTTGTTGTTGGCAGTCACGTTGACGTTCATGTGGTCAACTGGAACAAAACGCTTCAGCCTGTCTGATCGCTTCTTCCCTCCTGGTGCAGAGTGAAGCTCTGACAGGAAGTGATGAGGTCATGGCCTTTATGCTGCATCGTGGCCATGTGCCACACACACACACAGACACACACACTGGCACCACATACACTGCTGTGTGTAGTAATACTGATGATCACAGTTCAGTCAATCAGATTGATTCACTTCACACAAATGGATCCACCTCCTTATAGAGCACCTCGTCACTCAGGACGCAGTGAGGGAGCTGCTGTGTCACTTCCTGTTCAGCTAACAGCCCTGCCAGGTGAGGAGGGGGGGGGGGAGGTTACATCACATTAAGTTCAGAAAGGGCAGGAGGGCGTGAGACAGAACCCAAACACTCAGGAGGGCGGAGCTTCTGTCTGT
>NW_027467255.1:20000-42500 GCF_046128005.1 Genypterus blacodes
CCCGAGCACTCACACCCTATGATGTCATCCGTTAGGCATTGTCACCAATTAGCCAGGAGACTGCTGGACGTTAGGCTGTGAGTTACTGCAGCGTTACAAGAGGTGGAGTGAGGGAGGAAGAGCACAGAGAGAGGAGGGGGTGAAGAGGAGAGGTGGAGGTAAAGAGGAGAGGAGGGAGGTGAAGAGGAGTGATAGACAGATAACTCACTCTCACTCTTTTCAAACACCTTTCTGTAGAGACACAGAGGCAGAGAGACCAGGCTGAGTGTCATGATGTTCATAGTTGGACCAGATGAGGAGCCACAGAGCAGGAAAGCCCCCGTATGTCCCAGGCATCATCAAGTAGGTCAGCAGGTCATCTGAGGAGCCGTGCTCTAGATGTTCATGTAGTAGATAACAAACCCAAACATGAGGATTCAGCTGTCAGATGTTTCTCTCTCTCTCTCTCTCTCTCTCTCTCTCTCTCTCTCTCTCTCTCTCTCTCTCTCTCTCTTCCTTTACTTTATAAACTCTATGAATCACACAATTAGATTCAGACAGAGGTTTGAGCACAGAGTGTACCAGTGCAGCACCACAGGCCGTTCAGTCCTGTTCAAGGGTATCTGGAAAGGAACGGCCTCCTGGGGGATGAGAGCCAGCTGGGAGTGACCTCACTAAGCTACAGCATCCTGCCAACCTGGGAGCTTAATGTTCAACTCACTTTTGGGCTCATGTAACCCTAATGAACCTCTCACATGTCAAAGACCATGTCTGACCTCTGACCTCTGACCTCTGCTACGCCAGGCCCTGAAGACCAGCGGGTATACTTTAAGATCACATTTATCATGTTACTATATGATATTCAAATCACAATGTTGCATGTTGAGGGAGAAAGCATGCTACAGAATCAGAGATCACTTTGGAGGGAATTCATGACAAACATTCCAAGACTCTTTTAAAGAAACTACGAAAATAATGAGCTTACCAGAGAACTGAAGCAGAACTCTGAAGACACTGCAGCTACACTAACACACACTGCATCAACTACACTAACACACACTGCATCAACTACACTAACACACACTGCATCAACTATACTAACACACACTGCATCAACTACACTAACACACACTGCATCAACTACACTAACACACACTGCATCAACTACACTAACACACACTGCATCAACTACACTAACACACACTGCATCAACTATACTAACACACACTGCATCAACTACACTAACACACACTGCATCAACTACACTAACACACACTGCATCAACTACACTAACACACACTGCATCAACCATACTAACACACACTGAATCAACTATACTAACACACACTGCAGCTACACTAACACACACTGCATCAACTATACTAACACACACTGCATCAACTATACTAACACACACTGCAGCTACACTAACACACACTGCATCAACTCTACTATCTTCACTAATGAAGAAGGTGATGGTCCCTGTTGTATTTTAGTGCAACATCAGGTGCAAAACTGATCAGATCGTAACTTCAGAAGTCCCAGAGTCGCTGGATTGTTCAAATCAAACCATAATCTTTCCAGTAAACTGGAGTCTTTACGACATCATGGTGAGCAAACTGTGCTACTGAGCTACAAGCTGCAACTACAAGAGCACTTCAGATGTTGAGGCTCGTGACTTCAAACATGCTTGAAAATATCAGGACATCAGAGAGTCAGAGAGTCAGAGAGTCAGAGAGTCAAAGACTCAGAGGCTCAGAGACTCAGAGACTCCATCGGGACCTTTTTTGCAAACTACTCTGACTGCACCGGGTTTGTCTGGAACACTGGAGCTCAAATCTAAACAGCTGGCAGTATGTTGAACTATCCTGCAGCTCTCAGCATGGAGAGTTTGGTTCTGCAGGTCCCACAGGACAGAAAGCAGTGAGTCAGTCTGTGAACCACACTGATAGCATTTGGGCTACATGGAGCCACAGAGAGCAGGAACCACTTCCTCATGTTCACTCCACAGCTCATAGTGAGAGTAGAGGAACCATCCAGAGCCTGAACCCATGAGCTCTGGTCTCAATGAGAGTGGTTGACTGAGCAGTAAGTGTTTAGTGAGCTCGTGCCTATGGCTGTTGTTGTATGTGTGAGCATCTACTCTGCCTGTGGGTACCTAAGGTCTGTTATCCTGGTTCAGCCTCGACACTGTTGTTTCTCATATGCTCTATTTATTCTCCAGCCGCTCTGTGGCACCCTCTAAATCATTCCCATGACCTCGCGGGGCACATTCTCCGTCCGGCAAAATATACTCATTCACTACATGCCGGATGGAGACGCATCTGTTCCTGCTCCACACTGGAGGGATGATAGAGAGGGAAGGACACGTCCACACACATGTACACAGTGTTGAGTCATAAACATGTCCTGGCTTCTCCTCTTCTCTGTTCAGGACACATTGGAGCCTCACATCATGTCCCCTTTACGTTGTTTTATTCTGGATAGGTTCTGCAGAGACTGAGATCCCATCACCCTGTGTCAACACGTCTGCTCCTGATCTGAATGATGTCTGCATGCATAAGGACCCTGCAGCTGTTAGCATAGTTCTGCTATTCAAAGTCTGTCCTTCCTTCCTTCCTTCTCACTCCGTGGATGATTCATAAAATATCAAATCAGCGTGATGCTTGGGCTGTGACTGTCTGGTTCTGCTGAAAGGTGACACACACACACACACACACACACACACACACACACAAACATGTCACCTCCTTATCTGCTCAACAGGAGTGCACATGGATCAAAGTGTAACAGAGGATGCTTCATCCTGAAATCAGCTGGATTGTATCTTCATCTTCACAGTGAGTATCTGTACACACGCCCAGACGCACAACTCAAACACTTAGAAACACAATATCCTGTCCTGAAATGCTGCACCTACGGGCAGCGACCACACACAATATCAACCGGAACCAGGAAGATTGGCACAACTGCATAAATAACAACACTTGTTTGTTTAGTATGAACACACTCAGAGCAGAGGCTTCACATGATCACACACACATTTGGGCTTGAGTCCCTGTGTGTTTGCTTGTTGGCATAATAAGCCGTGTTTGAGTATTAAAGAGATTATGGGAGTGACAGCCTCATTGTTTGTCCATATTTAACCAGGGGGACGGTTCAGACGGCACTCAGCCTCTTTCAAATCCTCTTAATGGGCGTCATCTCCTCATTTGCGGTAAGAAGAGGTAAAATGGGAACGCTGCCTCCTTCAGACCCTCTTCAGATAAATGACCTTAGAAGGCAAAGCCCTGCCTCAGGATCCCTACATGCCTACATGCTGCTGGCTGTAAGGATGGAACGTCTCCTCCACGTAGAAAGGAAGCAGGCGAGGAGGGCACGTGTGATCTGTCTCCACAAACCACATTCAGTCGCTTCATTTCACAACCTTGAGCCTCACAGACGCACAGGAACCCAGCAGAAAAAGGGAAACTCTGGCTCATTTCATCTGGCAGGGATGACTGTGAGAGTGAAAGCAGCTTGAGCTTCCTCTTGCTGCCTGTGCGTCCCGGCCGTCTCTACCTACTGTGTGGCTTATTGAATTTGCTGCATGAGGTTCCAATTAGTTAGAGAATGATTAAAATGAGTGAAGGTATGTGTGGATGAATGAGCATCACACAAAGGCCGCCCTGCTCCTTCCTCTGTGACATAACTGCTGTCTGGATCAGCTGCTAAGCTGCACCACGCTCTGGATTACTCCAATAAAGACTAGACTTTGGCCCAGGCAGTATATCACACACACACACACACACACACACACACACGTGCAGCACCTGTATGGAGCCTGTAGGCCTGGGCCCAGGTCTGAGGGCCTGGCCCCCTGGTCTGAGGGCCCGGCCCCCCTGGTCTGAGGGCCCGGCCCCCTGGTCTGAGGGCCCGGCCCCCCTGGTCTAAGGGCCCGGCCCCCCTGGTCTGAGGGCCTGGCCCCCCTGGTCTGAGGGCCCGGCCCCCCTGGTCTGAGGGCCCGGCCCCCCTGGTCTGAGGGCCCGCCCCCCCTGGTCTAAGGGCCTGGCCCCCCTGGTCTGATCTCTTCATGTCTGTCTGCTCTAACTGTTCTTTCCTAGACGCTGGCTGGCTGCAGTTATTCAAATCAGGTGGTTTCAGACTGAGAGTGATAAAGGAGACAAGGTGGGAATCTGTGCACCCCACTCACACCACGCCCACAGGTTTACACCTCCCCCCCCCCCACACACACACACACACCTGCACCAGGTAGGAAGCCCCATTACAGAACCCCCCCCCCCCCCAGGCCCCACCCCTAAAGGTATTTCGGACAGGATACAAGCTTTTGAATCACTCAGCCCATTCCTCTCCTCTTATCTCATCTCCTCTCCTCATTCCATTCTTCTCCTTTCCTCTCCTGTCTCCTGTCTCCTCTCCTGTCTCCTGTCTCATCTCTCCTGTCTCCTCACTCCTCTCCCTTCCCCCGCGTTTCTCCCTGACATTCTTACCGAGCAGCAACAGTTTCAGTTCCCTCCGTGCGTCCCTCTTGTCCCGGCGCAGCTGCCTTTCGATCTCGTCGTTGATCCTCCTGGCTTCCTTCGCCTCTTCGCTGAGGCAACACGCCATTATGGATTCCAGGGTCATTCTCTCTGATTCAAACACGCACTTTTCCGCCTTTTGCTCCAACTAGTTCCTCCAGATTTGAGCTTAGTGGAGGAGGAGGGGGACACACGGAGGCCTGGGAGCGACAGACAGCGTCCTCATGCAGGCCTGCGTGTGGAAGAACGCGTGGACGCCCTGATAATGAGGCTGAGCTGTAGAGGAACATTAGATATGTCAGAATGCCTGACCCCCTCCCAGAGTCTGGTTCCGCTCTCTGGGCCTCACTCCGCTTCAAAATGCCGTCCAGAGCTCTGAGTGTAATGATCAGAGTGATCAGCTTCTCCTCCTCCTCCTCCTCCTCCTCTGTGGGATCAACAGATCCGTGGACTCTCGTCCTCCGTAATGCTCCGCTGACGCGCTGACATCCACGCTTCAAAGTCTCCACCCGTTATTGTGTCTCGATCGTTAATGTCCTCCCGTGTTCGCGTTGTCGTCCGTGTGTGTGAGCGGCGGCTGAAGCTCCTGAATGACGTGCTGCTGTTTATGTTCCAAAAGGCTCGAGTCCCGGGCGTGGTGAGGCGGAATATGGCGGACTTTCACTCCAATCCGCTAGGCAGGAATACAGTCCAGTGATCTGCCTCTGAAACACACACACACACACACACACTCTCACACACACACCCGGAGCCTCCAGGCAACCAGAGCCCGCCTCGCCCCTCAACGATCCCGGTGTCCACGGCGCTGTGAGCGGCTGAGATGAGACGAAGAGCCGCCGCGCTGCTGGACGATCTGCTGCCTTCCCTTCCTCACTTCTCCTCATGTGTTTTATTACAGAGGCCACCACTCCTCCGCTGGATGGTGACGTCGACCTCCCATCGACCGGGGGGCGGGAGGGGCGGGGGGCGGGGGGGGCATCACGTCAAACAAACGCCACACAAGTATCTACGTATATACAGTACACACATATACACATATACACACAACCTGGGGAGGAAGAAGACGATTATATGAGCGATCACTGCAGTCACCGCAGCCTGGAGCACTTTGTGTTCATGCGTGTGCGTGTGTGTGTGTGTGTGTGTGTGCGTGTGTGTGCGGTGGAGCTTCACATGTCACTGGAAACATGAAACATGTATGACGAGACTGACAGACACAACAAGGTAGAGCTCTGAGCTCAACATCCCTCTATGATCACTGTAATAACAGAGGCTCAGTGTGTGTGTGTGTGTGTGTGTGTGTGTGTGTGTTTAGGTACAGTCTGTCACAGAGGTGCGAGCTCAGGTTGAGTCTGTCTGTGTGTGTGTGTGTGTGTGTGTTTAGGTGCAGACGGTCACAGAGGTGAGAGCTCAGGTCTCAGCTCATCATGAGGTCTGACCAACAACTACACAGGAGGCTCAGAGGAAAGCTAGGATCCTGTTAGAGCGTCCAACAAACCAAAACAAGCTGAGAAACCTCTTCTGAGTGCACTGTAGGGAATGGAAGGGAAGCTGTGTGTCATATGGACTGATGGATGGATGGATGGATGGATGGATGAACGGACGGACGGATGGACGGATGGATGGATGGGTCAGTTGTTCCTTGTATTATTTATGTGTGTAGTGTCATCAGTGTCTTCCCCTCCATGCTGTCCTCACAGCAAATCAAATGTTACTATGACCCACTAATCTGTCACACAGGGCCACTAACACTGTGTGTGCGTGTGTGTGTGTGTGAGCATACAGGTCTGTTAACAAAGGAGACTTTCTGTGCATTTGCCTTCACAATACATCCCAAGTAAAATATAATGACTTTATATGACTCCAGGAAATAACCGATTAAAATACTTATTTAAGTAAGTCTTGAGCTTAAGTACAAGTTTAGCTTCTTGTACTTTATGCAAGTAGTTCATTTCCATGTTTACAATATCAGGTTATTCATCCATCAGTACTTTAACTTCCTCCTAAATGTGCTCATTCTAAATGCACTTAAGGTACCTGAGTACATTATACAATGCTGTATACCTACACGGTGCTGTATACTTATATACTGCTGTTTACTTATACACTGCTGTAGTATAATGTACAATGCTCTCTTGCTTTTTGTTGAACGTGCATGAATCGATTTCTGGCCACCAGGTGGCAGATGAGCGTCCACATGCTGAGTGAGGGACTCAGTAGGTGAAGTTCATCTGCTCTCTGTGTTTGGGTCATCAACGACTCATCAGAAGAATATGTGTCTGTTAGCAGGATTATATCTTCTTTTACTCTCTAGATGTTCATTTTTCTTTCTGTTGATGGAAACAACTGACATTTACTATGGAAACAACTGACATTTCCTGCTAGAAAACATACTGGCACAGATAAACACTGAGCCCAAAGAGAGTGACAGTGCTGTAGAGTAGCAGAAGTACGTGCTGCATATTTTTAGTTAGATCTTCCATCATACATCAACAATGAAACATTGCCCATGACGGAAATAATATAACTATATATAAGTCTCCCAATGAACAGAACCTCAAGAATCAGCAGGTGAGTGAACTCACTTAAACTATTTGCCACAGCCAAATGTTACAATGAGGTCATCTCTCTCTCATTGAGCAGTGCTGATTGTAACCCTAACCCAGCTTCCTGGCCCATTTGGAGCCTTTTTAATGGGGACGTCCCAGCGGCTCAATGCTTCATTGCTTTGAGTGCACTTGTTTAACCCAAACTGATTGAGGCTGATCTGGATCCTCTGCCTGTCTTTCATTACGCACTGTGTCAACAAACTATCACAAACTAGGACTGAGAGCCACACAATCAAAACCAAAACACAAACTGTTGAATGGTGCCAGTAGAACATGTGTCCTGGGACCGGGGCTGCTTTGTCCCAGATCTGGAGCTTGGGGGCTCTGTAATAATGAAGCAGTGTAGAGCAGCACCCTAGAGGGCAGAGCAGCACCCTAGAGGGCTGAGCAGCCACAGGTCACACACACCTGACACCTGATGCTCACCATTACCTTGTATAGACAAATAGACATGTAAAGGATTGTAGCCAGATGGAAGCCAGATGTTTCTTTCCAACTGTTTCCAAGTAAATACAAATACAAATTCAAAACACTCATAAATACAAACCAAACACAAATCACTCATCCTCTCTCTCATCTGGACTCAAACCAGCAGCCATGACGCCTTTATAATGCCTTAAAGCAGGAAGTATTAAGCCGACTGTGACTGTGGGCCAGGCTGCAGGTAAGTAGAGCTAAATGAACAACAGACTAAATATAACACTTTAATCTAATCAAACTTAATCTAAAGAAGCAGGAATGAAACGCTAGTTGTCGTGTGTGTTTGGTTGGAACAGAATGTACTGTAAGGATTATTTAGTATTAAGTATAATGATAAAAGCAAGCAGACCTGACAAAGTAAGAGTTAGCACCTGATAGTGTGTCACTTTGTCACAACACAGAGAGTCTATGTGCTCATAACTGAGCATGAGTCACATGAATATGTTTAAGTTAATAAATAAGGATATACAGAGGATGCGTACATGCGTTTGGCTCAGGAAACATTGAGGTCAAAGGCAAACTGCATACTACTGAACTACTAGGATGACTTTACATCTCGATAAAGAGGTTAACAGTTATATATGTGGACAGAATTCACAGCCTAGTCTCATTATCAAACACATGCAGGTATAAAAAGTGTTCATAAAGTGCACATTTGTACTTTTACTCCATAATTAATTATTAATTATTAAATTAAATTTTGTGTGTTTTAATTTCATTTTTTGCACAATTGTTGCTCTGATATATTGATCGCACCAACGACCAGAACAAATTCCTTGTAAGTGAAAACTTACTTGGTGATAAAAAGGCTTTTCTGAGTCTGATTCTGACTCTGATTCTGAATAATCATGGATGATTGTGAATCTCATGGTGTCGATATTTGCTTTTATTTTGTAATAAAGAAGGTTTCAGATGACTTCCTGTAAGTCGAGCGGAGGTTTATTTTGTAGGAGTTTGTTTGTGTCCGGTGGAGTCAGTGACGTCAGCTCCCTTGGTTACAGAGAGCGTCCCTCTCGGTTAGCTTCCTCATGTCGCTACAGACGCGCTACTCTTCCTCACTTTGACACTTCAACGCGGAGAGGAACGATGGCAGAGGACCGGAAGCTCCTGCTGGCCCCTTTGAGGACTCTGAGTGTGTGTGCGGGGACGCGTTCATGCTGCTAGTTTGTTTATCTCAACTTCTTACGGGATTAGTTAGCATGCTAGCAGCGTCAGGAGCGCGCGGGACCACGCCTGTTTGGAACATGTAGCGACGCTACATGTAGCGTCACTACATGTAGCTGCTTCAGTCTCTGTGTGAGGCGAGTTTCACCGTCTGGACCTCTTTGTGTTGTTACACACAAACACACACACAAACACACACACAAACACACACACACACACACACAGGTGAGACTAACGAACTGTGACAGCGATGAGACTGTAAGAGGATCAGAGACAATCTGGGCTGCTAGGTAGGTGACTGTGTGTGTGTATGTGTGAGAGTGTGAGTGCGTTTGTGTGTGTGAGTGTGTGAGTGAGTAAGTAAGTGAGTGTGTGTGTGTGTGAGAGTGTGTGAGTGTGTGAGTGAGTGAGTGAGTGAGTGAGTGAGCGTGTGTGTGTGTGTGTCTCTCTCTCTGTGTGAGTGTGTGTGTGTCTCTGAGTGAGTGTGTGTGTGTGTCCTTTTGTGTGAGTGCGTGTGTGTGAGTCTGTGTTTGTGTGTCTGTGTGAGTGAGTCTGTGTGTGTGTGTGTGAGTAAGTAAGTTGAGTGTGTGAGAGTGTGTGTCTGTCTGTCTGTGTGTGTGTGTGTCTGTGTCTGTGTTTGTCTGTGTGTGTGTGTGTGTGTGTGTGTGTGTGAGAACCTGAGGTAACATTGTGAGATCCTAAGTAAACTTATCTTCCCACTATCATCCAGTAATAGTAAAGTATACTAACATGTTAGAATGTTTTCACAGCTCAGTTTATCATGTGTGATCAGTCTGACACGTTGATGATTTCAGATCATGTGTTTGTTACGTGTCAGTGTGGCTGCAGGTTCCCTAGGCAGTCATGGGGAAACTACAGAGCAAGTTCCGTAAGAGGTCTGAGCTCTACAGGTCAGTCACACACACACACACACACACACACACACACACACACACACACACACACACACACACACACACACACACACACACACACACACACACACTGTGTCCTGTGCTGTGTTGTGTTCAGGGCCTGTCTGTATGTTGACTTCTGTTCTGTGTCCTGTGCCGTTTTGTGTTCAGGGCCCGTCCGTGTGTTGACTTCTGTTCTCTGTCCTGTGCCGTGTTGTGTTCAGGGCCCGTCCGTGTGTTGACTTCTGTTCTCTGTCCTGTGCCGTGTCGTGTTCAGGGCCAGTCTGTATGTTGACCTCTGTTCTCTGTCTTGTGCCGTGTTGTGTTCAGGGCCTCAGAGGAGCAGCAGACTGAGCTCAGCTTTGGCAGTCAGGTGGTTCAGCACCAGCCTGCCCATCAGGGATCCATTAACACTGTCACCATCCTCAGACCGGGCCTGTGTGTGTCCGGAGGCAGTGATCAGGTACAGGCATTGATCTCTTGAGTGAGCATTGATCATCTGATGAATCCTGCTGACGATCGATGAGGTTTGGTTATAAACTCAGAGTGACAGACAAGTTCACCAACACATTAGAGACTGATACTCTGTCAAACAAAGGACATGTGAGGAAACCTGACTGATCAATGTGTGTGTGTGTGTGTTCCCTGTAGGCAGTGGTGGTGTACGACTGGACACAAGGGCGGATCTGTCAGTCCTTCCAGGGTCACAACAGAGAGGTCACCAAGGTGTGTGTCTGTGTGTGTGTGTGTGTGTGTGCTCAGACAGATCATGGAGGCTAAAGATGCTATAAATACACTGTTGTGTCTCTCCTCTCCTCTCCTGTTCTCTCTCCTCTCCTCTCCTCTCCTCTCCTCTCCTCTCCTCTCCTGTTCTCTCTCCTCTCCTCTCCTCTCCTCTAGGTTCTGTGTTACCAAGGCAGCACTTGGATCTTCAGTGCTTCCCGTGATAAGACCGTCCTGATGTGGGACCTGAACCACGGGGACGAACCCATCCAGGAGTTCTGTGGGCATGAATTGGTGGTCAACGGACTCGCTGTCAGCCCTGGTACACACACACACACACACACACACACACACACACACACACACACACACACACACACACACACACACACACACACACACACACACCTCCTCCTCCTTGGCAGCAGGAGGTTCTGGTTCTGGTGGCTTGAGAGGCTTCATCTTACTGATGTCACACACACACACACACACACACACACACACACACACAGACACACACACACACACACACACACACACACTGATCTGGTGTTTGATGTTGTTTTGTTAGATGGGAGGAAGTTGTGCAGTGGCTCCCGGGACAACTGGATGTGTCTGTGGGACATAGAGTCTGCAAAGTGTGAACAAAGGCACAACATCTCTAGAAACCTGGTGAGGAGAACTGTGTGTGACTCTGTGATGGTTCCTTCCACAGTTTAGACCCTGCAGGTGTTAAAGTGTCCCCCTGTCCCCCTGTCGCTCTGTCCCCCTGTCCCCCTGTCCCTCTGTCCCTCTGTCCTCTTCAGGTGACTCATGTCTGTTGGGTTCCAGGCAGCTCTTCTGTAGTCCAGACCTCAGAGGACAAAACCATCAGGTAAAGAAACCAGAACGTCTCCATCTGATCCCTGTGACGGAGCAGAGCAGGCTGAGAGAAAGAGATCAATCAATCACTCCGAGGGCTTTGGTTGAATAGATCTGATTCAATTTTATTGTATTTTCAAACCTTATTCTAAAATTGCAAATTAAAAACTGTATGTATGAGCGCTCAGCCCACCTGCAGTACCGTCACAGCCCAGCAGAGGGCCAGGGAACACTGAAACACAGCTGCTTAGAAGCTTGACATGCTGTGATTATGGAGACGTCAGAATGTACATGTGTGTGTGGCAAATCTCTCATACAGTCCGTGTGTGTGTGTGTGTGTGTGTGTGTGTGTGTGTGTGTGTGTGTGTGTGTGTGTGTGTGTGTGTGTGTGTGTGTGTGTGTGTGTGTGTGTGTGTGTGTGTGTGTGTGTGTGTGTGTGTGTGTGTGTGTGTGTGTGTGTTGCAGGGTGTGGGACAGCCGCTCCTGGCAAGTCACCAACACTTTCCCAGCCAAGCAGTACATCCAGACTCACTGTGATGTATCTCCTAACGGACACTACCTGGTATCCAGTAGCAACGGGTTTGGAGGGCAAGGGTGTGAGGCCACGGTGAGGACGTGTGTGTGTGTGTCTGTGTGTGTGAGAGAGAGAGTGTATGGTGGATTGTTTGGACTCATGGCTTCTTCTGTGTGTGTGTGTGTGTGTGTGTGTGTGTGTGTGTGTGTGTGTGTGTGTGTGTGTGTGTGTGTGTGTGTGTGTGTGTGTGTGTGTGTGTGTGTGTGTGTGTGTGTGTGTGTGTGTGTGTGTCTGTGTGTCTGTGTGTGTGTGTGTGTCAGCTGTGGGACCTGCGTCAGCCCGGCTGTAAGGTGGTGGAGTACAGAGGTCACCTCCAGACCACAGCCTGCTGCATGTTCCTGCCTGCTGCTCACGATGGGACGGCTCACATAGCGACCTCCTCCCATGACGGCTCCATCAAGATCTGGGACCAGAACACAGCAGGTAACACACAGGAACACACACCAACATGGAGACGTGAACGCGGCCTGTAGAGCAAAACAAGCGCTCCTCCTCCTCCCCCTCCTCCTCCTCCTTCACCTCTGCTCCTCTGCTTCTGCTCAGTCTGCTTAGGGACGCTGTTTCTGGATGGCGCCGGTCCTCTGGTGTCTCTGGCTCCCAGCGACCCCACTAACCTGCTGTGTGCCAGCTTCAACAGCGGCCTCCACCACATCCAGCTGGGCCCCGGAGTGAACCAGGCCCAGGGTTCAGGTGGAGCTGCAGCACTGGACATCAAGGTGGTGGCTCACTTCTGAAGCAGCAGGAGCTTCTGTAGCGTCACCATGTGAGCGGCTGACAGGTCTGTTTGTAAACGCATGGACAGATTTCTGTACACACGTCTGGGCTGCTAGACCGCCAGAGTAACAGAGTAACAGAGCTGTGACAGAGTAACAGAGCGGTGTCACAGACTAACAGAGCGGTGTGAGTGCTGCTCTAAGGCCCCAGTATACTGAAGAAGAAGAACTCTATTAGGACAGCAGAGGTGAATTCTTGTGTTTACCTCTAAAGGGAGTTTCTTCATCACCACACGTAGCCTGTGTGTGTGTGTGTGTGTGTGTGTGTGTGATACTGGGGCCTTTACCCAGGAGCAGTGTGTGTGTGTGTGTTGTGACTACATGCTGCTTCACCTTTGATCCTTTTAGGACAGATGACTGTGGCTCCTCCTGTCTTCTCTTATAGATCTATAGAAATGTAAGGGTTGAGATTCAGGGCTCAAACGTTTCCTCCAGGTGCTTCAGTCTGTCAGGTGGAGGCTTGGTTACATGAGGAGGTTAGGATGGTTGATGAAGACAAGCAGGAGCTTCATCACGTCTCCTCAGAGAAGAAGAAGACGCATCATCTTTACGTTCAGAGGAAGAGTTTCCTTCTTGGCTCTATGGTAGAAACAGTTTAAGAGCTTAGATCACTACAGGAACACGTGTGTGTGTGTGTTAATGAGACTCTTTAGCTGCTAGAAGCTGTCACTCAAAGCTCCATTAACTCCCTCTGTATTTGGTTAGATTGATTATTTACCAGATGTTTATAAAGATATTCTTACCCGAGGCTGTAAACCAACATGTTGTGTTGAAGAGAACTATGCAATAAAACCACAGTCAGTTTATAAATAAACACATCAAACTGGTGACACACGGATCTGAACATCCATGTAAATATGTGAAGGGCTTCAGTCATGTATGTGGTGATTGTATGACGTCATGACTTGAACCTAACAGCTGTGATGAAGTCGCTCAGATCCTGGAGGCTGCAGCTGCACTGCCGACCACTAGAGGGCAGAGTTTCACTGAACATGCCTGTCAGGTTGATCCCAGTGCAGTCACATGGAAGCTGACGTGTGTGTGTGAGAGTGTGTGTGAGCTGCTGTTCACTCATTCATTCATACTGAGTGGAAACCAACCCACACTTTGCCACTGCATCGTGCAGCTGAACTTGTTTTTATCACTCACAATCATTACCCATATTACTCATCACTATTGGGCCCAGGTTGATCACTTTACTGGAGTGAAACAACTTAAAGATCAGGAAAACATCAGGAACTTCAATATTAAACTGTAACAACTCCGTGTGGAGGCAGTGACACTGTTAGGACTGACAGGCCACGCCCCCAAGTCACATCTAAATATGACAGCATTGTCAGGCCGTCCCTGTGTAAACTCATCAGATGGACATTTAGATCAGGGAATCAAAGTCAACATGATAACAAACAAACTGACACACACAGCTGAGGTGGTTTCATTTATTCAATCTGGACCTCATCTTCACTCCTCAACCATTTACACACACGTTAAGATACGGAACACACACACAGGGGCAGGCAGGGACAGTTCAGACACGTTCAGATAAAAATCTGTTTAAAAATGCTTAAACTTAACTTAAAGCCCGAGCTTCTGCTCTAATCTGAGATCAAACATTGGCACAGCACGTCACTAAAGAGAGGAAACAAAGGGTTAAACTCTATGGACTCACGTCTCATTCAGAGGTGGACTAACTCACTACACATCTACTCTACTTCTCTGACCTTAGTTTCATCTGCACATGGTTAGTTTGACACTCATTCATGTTTCAAACTGCTTCATCACCTCACAAACATTAAAAGTCACCACAGAGAGACGTTGTAGAAAAAGAAGAGGATGAAGAGGAAGAGGAAAGCTGTAAACAAAGCAGCTGCATGTTTGAGACGTCTGCAGCCTTCAGGTTGGGACGGTTTGGTGTTTACAGTACAGGCGTCAGTGCAAAGGGTTAACTCCAGTGTTACACAACAACAGACTCACTAAAGGAAACAAACCGTCCACAGGAGAATGGACTTCATCAGAACAACACAATGCTCAGACCTCACACACACACACACACACACACACACACACACACACACACACACACACACACACACACACACACACACACACACACACACACACACACACACACACACACACACACACACACACACACACACACACACACACACACACACACACACACACACACACCACAGACTTTATATCAAAAACTTTATAGGAATGAAAAAGATGACAAAATAAATCAGACAGCTTAATGAGGCAACAATCACAACCTGGGGAGTAACTGTGTGTGTCTGTGTGTGTGTGTGTGTGTGTGGAATGACTACGATAAAAATGAAATGGCGATTAAAAGCAGTTAACAGAAAAACGTCCCTTAAGAATGTGAACCTTCAGACGCTTTGGTGTCTGAGCTTTATGATCCCAGAGATGAACTAACGCATCCCTGCAGCACCATACAAAGACTGAGTCACTGCTGAGCCTCAGAGCCGCTGAGCCTCAGCACCACAGCCCTCAGCTGAACCATCAACCGGCTCCTTAAAGAGGCTGTGGCATCGCTGCAGTTTATAAAGTTAATACTAAAGTTAGAACCTTTTTCTTTAAATGTGCAGTGGGGAATAGAGGAGGATGTGTGTGTGTGGTAACCATGGTGATCAGCATGTCGGAGTAAAATCACTTAAACGCCCTTAAAAATTCCTTTAAAAACACAAATGTAAAAAAACAAAGAGGCCAAAATAAACCCCACAGATCCAAACCTAGTGTGTGTGTGTGTGTGTGGAGCAGACTGACACTCTAGCTACCTGAAGATCAACCATGAAGTGCTGCTGTTTAACCTATGACCTCAATCTTCACTCACACACACACACACACACACACTCAGCTGCTGTCACTGGACAGGATGTGGATGTGTGTGTGTGTGTGTGTGTGTGTGTGTAGCTCTCACCTGGCCTGAGCTGTAAATACACACTAACACTCAGCATCAGTCACTCCATGTCTGATATCTAATTCCAGTTATTTGTTGGTTGAATCCCTGAGATCTCTGCTGCCACACACACACACACACACACACACACACACACACACAAACGAGCGTGTTGAAGCGTATCAGACACAGAGGTCCTGATGTTTTGACTGATCTATTGCTACTTGATGGAATGATGACTTCATGGCTCAGACTGCTGGGGGCGGAGCTAAGAGCCCACAGCTTCAGAAACGCTGCCTACTCCGGATCAAAAGGTTTACAAAAGGGAAGGAAGCCAGAAGGACGGACAAAGAGACTGAGCACTTAACTCTGAGCTGCAGGAGGAGGAGGAGGAGCAGCTGACTTAAACACCTCCTTCCTCCTCCTCACAGATGTTAGAGGAGCAGCTACAGATGTTCAGGTACCTAAAGCAGCTCAAACACTGGAACCCCTCTCCCCTCTCCAGTCCGTCTGCAGGTGGCGCTGTAAACACACAGCTGGTCCTGAGGCCCCCCCCCCCCCCCGCCCCCCCTCCAGTCTACTGATCCCCGCTGCGCTCCGCGCTGTCGATGACGCGGCTCAGCCTGATGTTCAGCAGCCTGATCTGCGTGTCCAGGTGGTCGATCTTCTCCTCCAGAGAGCCGGCCCCGCCCCCTCGGCGCCAGTAGGCCCCCACGGGCCCGGTCATGAAGTGGACGGCCATGATGAAGCACAGCGGCAGCACGGCGCGCTCCGGGTCGCCCTCGAACTTCTGCAGGATGTAGAGGCAGGACAGGGAGAGGAAGATCACCCGGGCCAACCAGAAGAAGCTGCCGAAGATGGCGTGCAGGACGTAGAAGAAGCCGCCCAGCAACATGGAGAAGAACCAGTAGGCGATCAGTACGGCTGCCACCAGGAGCAGAGCACGAGCCGGAGAGCTGGTGAGGGATGAGGTGCTGAAGTAGTGACTGAGGTTAGAGGCTGCAGAGGAGACGAGGAAAGAAGGAGAGGAGCAGAGGGAGGAGAGACACAGGCAGAATGAGAACCTGAGTGAGGCCTTCAGGCTCCCAAGACCCCTGTGGGCCCCTGGGAGCTGAAGTACAAAGTAGGTAAGTAAACATATTTCTGTACCCGGGCCAAAGTGGAGGTATGGATGAATGTTACACAGCCATGATGAGGACAATCAACACAGAGACAGACAGGCAGACGGACACAGACAGACATGCAGGCAGACAGTCAGACAGACGCACTAGTTACACAGCGTCATGTCACTTCCTGTCCTTGTGTTCAGACGGCGTTAGCAGCAGGCGACTTCCTCTACAGGCTGAACTCGGACTCAGGCTCAGGCTCAGGCTCAGGCTCAGACTCAGACCTTTAAGGCTCCTCTGTGCCGTCTGACCTGAGTTGATTCTAAAGTTTACAATTCCAAGTCTGAGGCTCTGAAGCTTAAGTACAGGAGGATGATGTCATCACACTAACATGATGTCATCTAAACTAAGAGTTTCTCCATTTCAGAGCCATCTGGGCCTCCTGACCCTGAGACCTCAGTGTGCACAGCAGTGACATGGAGAGCATAAACACAGCAGATCATCTCCACTTACAGTCGATGCCCATCACATCCAGCAGGTCGGTCCAGACCTTCCAGACGGTGTCCAGGAAAGAATCCACGCCATGGACGAAACGCTCCGTCGCCTTGGCGAAGAACTGGAGGAGCAGTTGGGGAAGGTAGGGGTTAATGTATTTCTTTGAGGCCATCGTCTCTACAAACTCTCAAACGCTCCAGGAAGGCTGAAGGCTTCAGACTCTACTGACAGCTGGCATCAAATGGATTCAGTCAGAAATCAGGATGGAGTGACATGTGAAGCTGTGGGCGGAGCCAAGATGAGCGTTTTAAAAGAGCAGCAGAACGTTCAACCAACATGATGTCATTCATGAGGGGATTGATAGGATGGTTATCATGAATGATGTCATCACTCTGACATCACTCATGACGTCATTAAGAGGCCGTTCCATTCATTCATTACCAAATAAAGGAGTGGAGACGTGTTATCCTCATGAGTGACGTCACTGCCCCCTGGGGTCCAAAGTGAACATTTTACTTTTGATTTGATAGAATTATAAAATAATGATTATTAATCTACAGTCAGGTGCAGCTGGTGACGTCACTATAAAATGCGTGTTAATACAAGAAGTCACTGTTTCTTCATCCGGTCCTGTTCACCGTCTGAGCAGCGGCAGGTGCACCTTAAGACTGACTTCATACACCGGAAATGAGCTCAAACGAGCCGTCAGTCAGAGTACAAACAGCTTTATTAACGTGTTTTAACTAAATAACATCTAACAACTGCTGGAGCTCCATAAACGCTATTTATTGCACATTATTTTCAAAATGGCCCCCGTCAAACCGAGAGCCGGGCAGCGGGTTTCCACTTCCTCCAGGCCGGAAGAGACGCGAGCAGCACAGCGGCGATTCTGTCCGAACACGAGCCTCGGTGCCGGTGTGTCTGACTCACCTTGTATAAGCTCCGGACAGTGTCTTCTCCGAACACGCTGCTCAGAGTCTGGTAGACGCCATTGGCGGCCCGCCGGAAGCTGTTGGTGTTGCTGCCTCTGCTCCGGGCCGCGTCCGAACACAGCAGAGACGAGCAGAGCAACGACAACAGCGCGACCAACCGAACTCCCCTCATGGCTCCAGAACCACGGAGACACACACACACGCACACGGAGAGGAACGAGAGAGACCCAAACACCAGCGGACTGATGAGGAGACACCTAAGTGAAGGAGGAGAGGAGAAGAGAGGAGGAGATGGAGCGGCGAAGACCTGATGCTGCCTTCAGGAATACCTCGGAAATCTAAGTGTTTGGACACTGCATCTCGTATGTATGCATAATGACAATACGCGCTTTGATGGATTTATACGTATTTAGTTTATATTACTGAGTCATGTCTGGAGATATCTGTGGAGATTTAGAGTGGAAGAATTCCTGGGAGAAATTGATCCGTAATCATAGACATGTAGTACCATGTAGTACATGTACATAGAGTCCGATTACCACAAACATAAAACATATAGAACACACCTTTTAATACGTTATAAAGTAGTCTTCCATTTTTCAGCCAAGCATTATTTACCGGCACAACATTTGATCAAAAATAACTCCTATCACTTCATCAAATCTGTAATATTAATATTTCCGTGCGTCCGTAAAGTATCGCTTGTATTCGTGCTGAATTAAAGGCAGATTGAACGCATCTCCAGTTAGCTGCTGCCCCCTGCTGGCGGAGAGGAGTCATTGTACCCTCTTTTCTGTCACATGCAAACATCAGGCCTATTTCCGGACTCCGAGCAGGAAGGGTTAATCTGTAGTCCTCTTGACTTTGTGTGTTATCTTCATGTTTATATTGTTGTTTATCATTTGTGTAACTTCCTCCTCGTGTAAATCAGCTACATGCATCTGAAAACAGAATACAAATGACAAACTTACAACAAGTCCTCAATCTGAACACAATGTCTAATGTCCCAATTGATCAAAATGCAGTGATCAATGGTGTAAACCCAAAGCACTGAAGGTGTTCAGGGTGGTTTGGTGATACAATCAAGTCTAAAGTCAACCTTTTAGAGGATATTGATAACTACAAATAAATCCATTGCACTCCAATAAGTGTTTTTGTGAGATCCCTCCACTGTACTGAGTTCATTAAGAACATGAGTCTTGTGTTGTAGTTAATTAAGCCTCGTTCTGATGTTTGTTTGCACAGTCTGAGTCATATTATTGTCGGTTTCCCAGCCTTGTGTTCCTCATGGGGATGAATAAAGTTTGTCAAATCAAATGCCAGCGTGCAGGACAAAGCTTGTGTTTATGGAGCACGACAGAGGCAGAGGCAGTTTGCTCTCATTTCACCGGCTGCTGTTCCCCCTGAGATCTCATTAACAGGTCTGAACACATCGTGGGTTCGTTAGGTGAACACTGAGAAGAAGTGGGTCAGGGCTGTGAGTGGTGAAGAGAGCGGCACCATGTGGTCAGACAGGAGAACTGCAGCGTTTAGTGACCTGAGCAGGTTTGAGCTACTGGAGCTTCAGGCTGCAGGTCTGAGGAATAAAGAGATAATGTTGTATGTATTTTAGCCACCAGAGGGAAGTATTGGACTACATTTACGTTTAGAGTCTTACGTTACTTAGCGAACGCGGCCACGGTTGCGGTAACCCAGCAACGACGCACACAACAGCGCGCGTGAGGTGCAGAGCTCAGACGAGGCGAAGAAGTCAGCAACAAGTTACTAATAAAGGAGAAGAAGAAGAAGCAGATCAGCCGAGGCGATGTATGCACGCGCCCCCAGAGTGTCCAGCCTGTCAGCTGACTGCACCCCAGCTGCTGTGGGCCCCGGGACGTATGACGTCACCCGGTACGACCACCAGGTGTCAGGTAAGAGACTGGAGAAGCGTGCGGTGACGCGTCACAATGACGTAAGATGGCTGCGCCAGGTAAGAACGACAACCGGAGAGCTAAAGTGAGACAGAAGCAGAACAATATGAAGATCTGCAACATAGAGAAGACTGAAGTGAAGCGTCCCAGAGCGCGTTGTCAAGGCGACAGCAAGACAGCAACTTTGTTTACTTTGAGTCCCCGCCCACCAAACATGAGGGATTTAGGACCCAACAAGTGAGATGAGTTTGTGTTTGGAGTTAATTTAGTAAATGTTCATATTAAACTTTTTAACATTTTAATTTCTGCCAAGGAAACGTCACAACATCCGACTTTAGAGAGAGAGAGAGCGAGAGAGATTGCGTGTGTATGTGCTGTTGATATTTCATTCAGATTAAAAGTTGGGGTTCTTCTTGTTACTCATATTGCACCGATTTGATGATTGCAGGATGATTTCATGTTGTGCGGTTAAACTTGGGGTTATATCTTTTAATAATATCACATTGCCTCATTTATTTCTGTTGCTTCTTATTACAGATTGCTCTCCATCACTCTTGAATCCTGTGAGCAACATGTCACTGTGAAACAGAGATGATCAGTTAAAATGTTTTATGTAGCGGAGTCATGCAGTGATTGAATACTTTTGATTGTTTTCAAGAGAAGATGATTGAAGGAAATATAAAAATATTAATGAGACAAGTTAGTTAATTATATACATATAATAATTAATAGATATTGGGTAATTTAAAAAAATCAGTAGATTCATCGATTAATCGAAGAAAGCTGTAGATTAATCGTTAAAAGACATTTGAGAGGAATCAGATGTTTGAGTGCAGACAACTACTCAATGTGGTTTTACTGAAAAGGATAATCTGTTCTAAAGCAAACGGTGAGGACGTCTCACAGCCGTGTCTTTCCTTCCTTCCAGCCTGCTATGCTCCTTTCCTGTCCTTGGCCAACAGACGCTCAGTGTTCTGTCAGTCCAGTGAGAGTGCGTCCAGACCAGGACCGGGACAGTACCACCCTCAGGTCCAGGTAACCAGACACCAAGGATCAGAACCTGATCTGGGTTTGGTCGAACCAGCAGACCTTCACATTATCTTCATCTGCTGGAGTCTCACTCTCTCTTTGTGTTGTTTTTCCTCTGCACCTTCATCCTTTCAGCTCAAAATCCCCGGGGGACGGAGTCTTCAGAACCGCTCCAAGCGTTTTGATCAGGCGGTGTCAGAGGGGCCGGGCCCAGGAGCCTACGACGTCTCGCTCAGGGCCGGGTCAGCTGCTGCAGGACAGGCTGTAGGGCCGGGCAGGAGGAGGGTGAGCTGATGCTGCTCCTTTAAACAGGGAGTTTACCTGTGCACCATCTTCTTCTTCTTTGTGGTGCCGCTGGTGTCGCTCACTACTCTCTACTTTACATGCAAAGGATTTGTCTCATACCTTCATTCTGAGGCCTTATATGACTCACACACACACACACACACACACACACACACACAGATATGGAGATATGGTGCCTTCTCCTTTCTTCTTCCTCTCTCACCTCCTTAATCCCCCCCCCCCCCCCCCCAGCCTCAGGCATGGCTGGTTTGTTAGCCTCCTCTTCCTCACCAGGCTGACTTCTCTCTCTCCATCTCTCTCTGTCTCTCTCCCCTCTCTCCTGTTCACTGGCTCCAGGCTCAGAGTCTCCGGGTGGTTGATCAGTCAGATATTCCCTCCATTCCGTCCCCGGGCCAGGCCTTTGGCTACCAGGAGGACGAGCTGGGCTTCCTCCACAAGCAGCAGCGCCCGGAGAGGGACTCCACCCTGGGGCCGGCATACTACAGTCCTGTGGTGGTGAGGCTGCACACACACACACACACACACACACACACACACACACACACACACACACACACACACACACACACTCCTCCTCCTCCAGCTGTGTGTCAGTGTTGGGCAGCTAAGTGCCACTGAAGTACCTGAAGTGGTTCCATGTTGAGTTAGTAACCAATCATACCAGTCACAAGTGGAGTCAATACCATGGCAACAACACAGCAGGGCTCAGTCATGATGTCACCTGCATCAGAACAGTGACAACATGTGTGTGAGAGCGTTCGTGCTCCAGTGTCTGTGTGTGTGTGTGTGTGTGTGTGTGTGTGTGTGTCTGTCTCTGTGTGTGTGTGTGTGTGTGTCTGTGTGTGTGTGTGTGTGTCTGTCTGTCTCTGTGTGTGTGTGTGTGTGTGTCTGTGTGTGTGTGTGTGTATGTGTGTGTGTGTGTCTGTCTCTGTGTGTGTGTGTGTGTGTGTGTGTGTGTGTGTGTGTGTGTGTGTGTGTGTGTGTGTGTGTGTGTGTGTGTGTGTGTGTGTGTGTGTGTGTGTGTGTGTGTGTGTGTGTGTGTCTGTCTGTCTCTGTGTGTGTGTGTGTGTGTGTCTGTGTGTGTGTGTGTGTATGTGTGTGTGTGTGTCTGTCTCTGTGTGTGTGTGTGTGTGTGTGTGTGTGTGTGTGTGTGTGTGTGTGTGTGTGGTAGGAAACACGACTTCAGTCCTCACAGAAGTGGA
>NW_027467256.1:0-2500 GCF_046128005.1 Genypterus blacodes
TTGTAGTTTGTGTTTGTGTGATTTATAAGCAATAGCCCAAAGGCGTTTCTGTCCAAATGTGTTTGTATGTGTGAGAGAAAGAGAGAGAGAGAGAGAGAGAGAGAGAGAGAGTGACCAGCAGGTGGACAAGCAAGAAAAGCTTAATGGGATGTGATTGGCTCGAGGCCGGCAACAGAAGGCCAATGGTTGCTTAGTGACCAATCAGGCAGCAAACTGACAGAGGAGATTTAAAGCGTCGTCCCCATAAACCACAACCTCAGACAAAGAGGACGTTGTTGACTCTGACCGACAGAGCCGGAGTTACAGAGGAAGATGTTAATGTGCAGATATGTGGCGATGTGATCAGCTGGATGTGATTGATTTGAACACTGTGGCGAATTTAGTGTCTAGACTTTGGTTAACATGGTTTCATTTCATCTTTGACAGACTGACAATACGCCGTTCTAAGTCACATCCTGTACTTCTGATTGGACAGTACTTTCAGATCTCATATTCACTTGACTACTTTGAGTTTGTGCCTCGCTTCTCTTCTTTGCAGGGGTCATTTTACAAAAACCACATGATGAAACATCCCCACACTAACACATCCTAACACTAGTTTGATATCGATCAGGGAACAGACTGTACGTTCCAACTTATCCCAAGAATCTACTGCGTTTCAGACGTTTCTCGCAATATTCTACAGGACAAAAGCTAAGTTAGATAAATAAAGAAATAACTAAAGCTCTACGGATCATGCTGATCATTTAACGCTTTTAAAGGCTCACACTGCGGCGTCTGCTTGGTCTCATATTGGCTTTGTTCCTTCGTGTTTGACAGAAGTATTGATCCACCGAGGAAAAAAAGGAAGAAATGACTGACAGGTGTTCCTTTTCCTGGGCGGCTGGTTAGATATCTGTCAGACCGGAGATGAAGGAAACAGAGCTGCTGTTCCTCCGCCGGTCGAAGCCAAACTTTTGGTGATGTCAAAATGACATGTTTTGACACGCTGTCAACGCGTTCTCTAAAGCTTACATTATTTATTCCTTCAGTCTGCCCGCTGCTGGATGCCTTGTCAATTACAGCTTGCCTTCTAAAGATTGAACATTTGCTCTTTCGCAGCACTTGGAGGGTCGGAGTCCTGTGGGGACACACAGGATGTTGTGATAACCTGGGACTCCACTGCACTACATTATCAGGCAGTATGTTTGACCAGGAGGTCACGAAACGGCAAATGACAATGATAGACAAAGCTGCACCATCTTCTATTCTTTGCTATTCTGGATCAGCATCAAACCCATTTAGTGACAGACCATCATGGGGTATATTTGTTAGATTTGTTTTCAGTGAAGTAAGTGTAGAGGTCCTTGGAAAAAAAGTGATTCTCCCCTCAAATAATGTTTACAACTAGAAGAACCTTAAAAACCCTGGATTCACACAAACAACAAACGATCTGACTCAAGCTTTCCACAGCTAAATCTAAACATTTGTGTTTCATCAATGAAACAAAAATCCTCCAAATAACTCTCCCCTGTGCCTCGTCCATCCTCTCCCTCTCTGATTTTTGTATGCAGCTCCCTGCTAATCCTCTGTGTCTTTACCGCCTCCACAGTGCTGCAGCAGGATGGGCTATAGTATGCACTGAGCATATTAATGCAGGAGCTGTGTGTGGAAACCATAATGGCAGGCAAACCTTTGTACTGGTGCCTGCACACGCGTGTAAATGTTCTTGTCCTGAGCACACTCTGCCACTCAGCATCAAACATAATACATTGGGGAACCTGGGCTTTCATTGTTGTCCAATGTCAGTCACATTTCTGCAATTCAGTTTAGGGGAGAATTTCAAACTTACCAAACTTACTTACACAGGGACGCAACTACTTTTGGCACTATGCTGGAGTCTGAAATGTAGCATTTTACAGTTCTGAGCTTTCATATCAGGGTAAATGAAGCCTTTCCTCATAAAGGTAGAGTGAGTTTTGGCAGCCATGGTTCTTCCAACAACGTATACTGTACCCGGGGTCCTTCACTGACTGCAGGCTGAAGTGAAATACGATGAGTGGAGCTCTTCTCTGGGCTGTGAAGGAGTGAATGGTCCCACAGCACAAACAGTAGATGTGAATCACTGAATGTTAAGTTTAGGTTACTATACAAAACAGTTTCTCTGGACTGCAATCCAACTACAGGCCTCAGTTTGGGTTTGCCCACACATCACAATGTCACGTCATCATGTCATATACCCGGAAAATGATTGACTGCATTGGACTGAAAAGCCTTTGCGCCCTGATGCAAAAATAATGATGACGTTAGTTATTATTGTAAACCTGCAGACAGCCAATTCAAGCATTTATTCAGTCTGGAATATGGGGAATGGGGTTTACAGAACACTGATTAATCCTCTTTCTTAGGATGGAAATCAAACCACCCCCTCACACACACACACACAACAGATAGACAAATAAACACAAAAAGAATGAAATGAATGACCAAACTGATATTTATGTGTCATTATACTGTTTTT